>NW_025213321.1:5116-16339 GCF_004010195.1 Chiloscyllium plagiosum
CATATGGTGATAAAATGTCCTGGAGAATGCTACTATGGAATGTTCCAGATAATGTTCCTAATAATTCCCATTTTCAGGAAAATGTCAATGCCCAAGGAGTAGAGATGTATATTTTTCAAATCACAGACAATTCAAATTCATCATTAGGCCATTCAGCCCTTCAAACTTGCTCTAGCATTTAATAAGATGGTTGCTGATCTGATGGTTTTCGCAGCTCCATGTTACAGGAACTTTCAGTCATTCAACCCCCCGAGTTCCTGTCACTGACCAGACGACAGTCAGGCACTTTTACCCCAGTTTTCTTCAAGCGCCTGTTTAAGGACATTTCCTATGGGGACGGTCTCTCCAAACAATATATTCCATCAGCTTTATACTTTTATGTAATGGTAAGCACATTTTACACAGACCAAGCAAGAATATGTATTTAATTTATGGTTATTGAAAACAAATCACAATGAGTAATTCTGGTCACTTCACTTGTTGCACCTTATTGTATTCAGCCAAAGACAGCTTCCAAACACTTGTCTTGTTATAAAATACAATTTCTAGCAGAGAACGTTTTTATCCTCAGCCGTTATCTTGAAAATGATCTGAATTGTACCTTTATCCTTGTTATGAAAGTTGCTCTTGCCCTTTGTCTGTAACTGTTTCTGTCTGTAACAATCACACAGTCTCCTACTCAGTTGGCTGGACAGCTGGTTTGAGATGCAGAGAGAGGCCAATAGCGCAGGTTTAATTCCCCCACACTGACAGAGGTTGCCATGAAGGAAACGCTCTCGCAACCTCACCCCATCACCGAGGTGTGATGACCCTAAGGGTTAACTACCATGAGTTGTCTCTTTGTAACGACAGAGCAATCCCATGCTTCTTTGAAATTCTATTCTATCACTGTTAGCATTTTAATATGTTATCATTTCGTTTTGCACTATATTCCTGGATGTTTTTCAATCAGTGTCATTTTGTACCACTGTCCGCATTTCCCACACACTGCACATTCCTGCCCATTCCCTGATAATCTTTCACTCTGATGTTATTTAAGAACCTTCTGTCTGTGCCTCAAAAATATTCAATATCTATGCCTCCAATGCTTTATGGGGAAGAGAGTCCAAAGTCTTTAAAACTGAGAAAACAAAAAATTATCTCATCTGTGTGTGAGATTTATTTTTGTCTCCTTACCTGAGAAAGAATATAATTACATTGGAAGCAGTTCAGAGATGTTTCACTTCACGTATTCCACAGATGAAGATTTTATATTATGGAGGCTTTAACAGGTTACTCTTGGAATGTGAGGTGATCTTATTGAAACATACAAGACCTTGAGGAGAGTGGATCAGGTAGATACCCACTGATTGTTTGTACCGTCCAAACTTGATGTCATTGTCACAAAACCTCGACAGTGAGGAAGCAAGACATTCTGCCCATCGAGTCCACACCGACACACCGAACAGCATCCCACCAAGACATGTTCCCGCTACCTTATTCATTTAACCCCGCATTTCCCGTGACTAACCGCCTAACCTACACATTCCCGGGCACAATGGGCAATTTAGCGTGACTAATCCACTCTAAGCTACACATCATTGGACTGTGGGAGGAAACTGGGGCACTGGAAGAAAACCCACACAGAGATGGGGAGAATGTTCAAACTCCACATAGAATGTGGAGTAATTCACAAAATGGGATTTCATTCCAGTGGGAATTCTCTTTTTCATAAGTTTGGGATGGCTGAATCTTTATATTAGCTCGAGAATGGCTTCGTCTGATTTTCCACAGACAGGTGAATCAGGGATAATGGTGCATGGAGAGGAAGTGCAGCTGGGACCACAATGAGATGAGCCACGACCTTATTTACTGCTGAACTAGTGTCAAAGGGCCGAATGGCCCCCACGTGTCCCTCAGCCCTATGTTCTGATGTTCCATTCAGCCCTTCGAACCTGCTACGAAGGGGCAAATCGAGGCAACTCTGATGGTTAGGTGTAGTTTGGGAAATGCACTTGGAAAATTCAAACAGACAGGAAGTGACCCCCCTCCCCCAATCCCTCTTTCCAGGCTTCCCCTCTCTGTAACTTCCGCTTCAGATGTGGGTCATGTTACAGACACAGATTCGCTGTGAATACAGCCCTGTACCCGCATCCAGGTTTAGCTCAAACAAATCATCTGTTCTCCCTGAATGCAACATTGTACAACACCATTTTCAGGAAAATAACCAGTTGTTTTCAGGAAAGGCCTAAAGAAACAACCTAATTACTTGCTGCATCAGCATGCTGATATAATGTAACAGACACAAAAACAATTCCATCCCTTTGCACTGCTCCTTTTTTGGGAGACCCCTCCATTACATAACAGCCTTCCTTCTGGTTCTCTGTGTCATACTCAAACTCGGATGTATATTGCACTCAGCTCCCGCCGTCAGGCTATTGGTATAGCTTGTAAATAAATCTTGCCATTGCACTGATGTTTGTGATACTCCAGCAGATACATTTTATCAGGAAGATCCATTAACCCTGACTCTCTGAATTCTATGTGTTAACCAAAAGTCATCCCATGCTAATATATTATCTGTCATACTATAAGCTTCTCTCTGGTGTAACAATTTTTATTTTATTATACCTTGTGGAAGATCTCTGGAAACCCTCATGTATACCAGTTCCCATTTACCACGCCCGCTTGTTACATTCTCAGGGATCTCCAGAAAAACGTTGCATGATTTAATAGTCAAAATATAGACCACCTTTCGCAAAACAATGCTGACGCTGTGTGAAGCTTTTCCAAATTCCCTGCAGACCCTTCCTTAATAACAGCCTCTTGCAAATTCCCAGCAATAATTGTGAGGCTAAATAGTTCCTGCATTCAGACTCACTCCTTTCTCGAAGTCAAGCGCCACATTGGAGGGTCTCCAGTTTCGCTGGAACATTCCTGCAATCCAGAGACTTAGCGAATATTTCACACAGTACCACCAGTCATTCTGTAACCCTGCTTTTAAAACCAAGTGTTAATTACTGCTGACCTGGCTACCCTTATTCTTATCTGTTTATTTAAAAAACCTTGTTCCTATTGTACTATTGTACAAAATGCGGAGGAATGGGATTGTGGGAGATATAGCAGTTTGGATCAGTAATTGGCTTGCTGAAAGAGACAGAGGGTGGTGGTTGATGGGAAATGTTCACGCTGGAGTCCACTTACCAGTGGTGTACCGCGAGGGTAGGTGTTGGCTCCACTGCTGTTCGTCATTTTTATATACGACCTGGATGAGGGCCTAGAAGGGTGGGCGAGTAAATTTGCAGACGACACTAAGGTCTGTGGAGTTATGGATAGTGACGAAGGATGTTGTAGGTTACAGAGAGACAGAGATAAGCTGCAGAGCTGGGCAGAGAGGTGGCAAATGGAGTTTAATGCGGACAAGTGTGACGTGATTCACTTTGGTCGGACTAAGGAATATTGTGTACAGTTCTGGTCACTGCATTATAAGAAGGGCGCAGAAGCTTTGGAAAGGGTGCAGAGAAGATTTACTAGGATGTTGCCTGGTATGGAGGGAAGGTCTTAAGAGGAAAGGCTGAGGGGCTTGAAGCTGTTTTCATTAGAGAGAAGAATGTTGAGAGGTGACTTAATAGAGACATATAAGATAATCAGTGGGTTAGATAGGGTGGACAGGGAGAGCCTTTTTCCAAGTATGGTGACAGCGAGCACGGGGGCGGGGGGGGGGTGCATAGCTTTAAATTGAGGGGTGATAGATATAGGACAGATGTCAGACCTAGCTTCTTTACTCAGAGAGTAGTAAGGGTATGGGATGCTTTGCCTGCAACAGTAGTAGATTCACTAACTTTAAGTACATTTAAGTTGTCATTGGGCAAGCATATGGACGTACATGGGATAGTGTAGGTTAGATGGGCTTCAGATTTTTATGACAGGTCGGCGCAACATCGAGGGCTGAAGGGCCTGTACTGCGCTGTAATGTTCTATGTTCTATGTTCCTTTTGTTCGAGGCAGTTCAAGAAGTTCCCTCCAAGTACCATTTTGATTATATCATTGAAATACTTACAGTGTCTTCTCCGATGAGGAATGATGTAACATTCTGGTGCAAATTATCTGTCTGTTCTTCCTAGTCACATCCTTCATAGGTCCTCAATATGCTTCCCTGACTTCATTTCTACCAAAGGTCATACATTCATCTTGAACTTTCTTTATACACACAAAAAGGCTTGTGCTGCTTGCTTTTAAATTTCTTGCAAATTTGCTTATGTCATATCTTTTCTTCTCTTTTCCTTGGTTTCTAGATTCATACAGAAATATCACACACAGACAGACCCTTTGTTCCAACTTGTCCATATTGACCAGGTTTTCCAAACTAAACAAATCCCATCTGCTTATATTTTGCCCACATGCTTCTGAACTTTTCCCATTCATACGCTTGTCCAAACGTCATTGAAATGCAGTAGTTGTACTTGCATCTGCCACTTGTCCACTGACAGCTCATTCCGTACACGCATCATCCTCTATGTGAAAAAGTTGCACCTTTGGCACTTTTTAATCTTCCCCTTTCACCTTAAAGCAAAGTCCCCTCTCCTGTGGAAAGTACCTTGGCTCTTCACACTATCCGTGCTTCTCATGATTTTATAAACTCTATAACGCCACACTGCAACCTCCTTCACTCCATCTGATACTAACTTCAAGAGCAAGCATTTAAAGATAAGCACTGCAAATTTGAAACAATATTCAAAACGACAGGAAAACAATACTCAGCCCAAACTTCATGCTCTTCACACTATCCGTGCTTCTCGTGATTTTATAAACTCTATAACGCCACACTGCAACCTCCTTCACTCCATCTGATACTAACTTGAAGAGCAAGCATTTAAAGATAAGCACTGCAAATTTGAAACAATAGTCAAAATGACAGGAAAACAATACTCAGCCCAAACTTCATACTGTGATTTGTTTTTCTCCATATTACAATGTTAAGACAGCGTGAAACTCTAACTAGTTTCATTCGGAAGTAAAACTCTTGAATTCCTTTGTCGAAATAGGGTGATGATCTCTGCAGTGAAAGCGTATCTCTGGCCAAATACAAGTAAGAAAGGGAATTCTTAAACCACACAATCTGCATGCAGTTGCCTTTAGCAGAGTGAGATGAAGGCTAAGTGTACTTTTGGAACGTTGGATCACAGTGTGAATTCAGTGCAAAGGGGGAGCGGTGTTTTCAATAAGGTTTACTCCATGAAGGATACTTTCTGGAGTAGGATGTGAGTGGGAGGTGGAAAATAGCATGAATGGAGAGGCCGAGCCACACTGAGACCAGAGGCAAACTGGCACCACAAGACACATCTTGATGCTAGTGCAGGGAAGGTAGACTTGATCAAAGAGCTTCAGGTGAAGCGGGTAGGGACCATAATGTGAGGGAATGTGCTCTGTAATTTGAGAAGGAGAACCTGGAATCAGGAAGTGGAGACGAGCAGGGAAGAGGATGGAGCAGCAATGGCAGGGGTTTCTGAGGGGAATTCCGGAAGCACAGCTGAAATTCATGCCTAGCATCTGCTTCTTGTCCCTAAAATAAGCATTCTAAACCCGGGCACACAATAATACTTGTTAATTTGTGATTGAATAGTATCCTTGACAGATTTTGTGTACCACGAGTGGTTCATCTTCTTTCGAGTCCTTCTTTTTGAACAGAAACAATAATTTCTGAGGGTTATGAGATATATTCTTGAATGTGTGCTCCTGTTTACCCACTGGCCTTCCTCTGGATCTATTTCCACATCCCGCTTCATGGACATGACCTACAGCTGTGACTGTCCCATTTCCCGCGATATCGCCCTCACTCCGTCACCTCCGTTCCAGAACAATGATAGATCTCCCCTTGTCCTCACTTCCTACTGCACTAGAATCCACATTCACAGAATCATCCTCCGACCCTCCACCACCTCCTGCAGGACTATACCATCAAACATATCTTCCCCTCACGTCCACTGTCAGCATTGCACAGGGACCATTCCCTCTGTGACACCCTCTATCACCCCGAACACTTTCCCACTGCCACATGGCACCTTCTCGTGCAATTGCAGAAACTGCAACACTTGCCCATTCACCTCTTACTTCCTCACTGTCCCAGACCCCAATCACAACTTGCAAGTGAAGCAGCATTTCACTTTACTCTTTCAATCCAGTCTCCTGTCATTCCTGCTCACAATGCAATTTCAGTTACACTGGGGAGACAAAGCAGAGACTGTTTTAAGGAACACTTCCACTCTGTCTATAGGAATAATCCTGACCTTCCCCTTGCTTCCCATTCCAATAACCTACGTTGCTCTCATGCTGACTTTTCGGTCCTGAACTGCTGTAATGTAATGAAGCACAACCCAAGCTGGAGTAACACGTCCTTTTATAATTTGGTACGTTCCAGCCTGAAGGAGGTCATATTCATTTCCATGACTTTACAGCCTGACACCATTATGTCTGTTTTCCATTTTTCATGCATTCTGCTTGCTTGTCTGACTTTTTTTATCTTGCACTCAATTGAGAGAACCTATTTCTTCTATTTACACTTTAATTTACACCCATTTTATATCTGTTTAATTAAAAGCTTATTCCCTTGTTGCATTGCATCTCCACATGCTCTGTTCCCCATCATCCCTCTTCCACTTTTGTCAAGGGATTAAGGAGTTCTTTTCAGTTCTCAATAAGGGTCACACTGGACTTGAAACACTATCTCTGTTTCTCTGTCTCCACAGATGCCGCTAGACCCGCTGAATTTCTCCAGCAATTTCTGGCTTTGAACAGCTTGAAAGACGTGTGTCCAAGCCGCTCAAATTTCCTGTCCATCATGGAGTGCCATACACCGAGAAGTGAACAATAACACAAGATGTAAAAATTCATTGGTTCTGAAATGACGTAAGACTGGCATCATTGACGCTACAGAGTTCTTAATGAAGACAATGAGGAGAAACGGAGAGAAACACATTCAATTTACACACCGAAGGTGGCATGACTGAAAGGGAAAAGATTCAGATGAATGTCTGAATTAGAACCGTTACAGTGTGGAAACAGGCCCTTTGACACAACACGTCCACAACGATTCTCTGAAGATTAAACCAACCAGACCCATTTTCATATCCTACATTTACCCCTGACTAATGGACCTAAGCTGCGCATCTCTGAACAATATGGGCAATTTAACAAGGCCAATGAACCTAAGCTGCACATCTTTGTGCAGTGGGTGGAAACCGAATCAGCTGGAAAACACCCACGCAGACACGGGGAGAATGTGCAAACTACACACAGACAGTCGCCGGAAGATGGAATCGAATCCGGGCCCGTAGTGTTGTGAGGCAGCAGTGCTAACCACGGAGTCACAGTGCTGCCCGGCAGAACACGTTTAGAGGTTTTGAGAATCATGACAAGTAAGAGGTGTGGCACCATGGACAAACGCTCAGAAGCATGAGAATACTAAAATGGAAGTGTTACCACATCAGTAACCAGAATAGGTCATGGGGTGATGGGTGAATGGGTCTCGGTGTGAACTGGGGGCACACAGCAGAATTGCATTGCAGAAATTGCAGCTCAAACCTGTAAATTCATGTTGTACTGTCGATCACAGCTGTACAGAAGGAGAATTGTATTGAATCACAATCTGTAACATGTTGCCCAGGATAATCCCTCAGTCTGTCACTCCCATTAAGCTGATCGATGTTTCAGGGACACGTTGGTGAATGTACCAGTGTCAGAACCATATGTCCCTAAAAATGATGACAACTCATTTAAAGCTACTGCACTTGACCACTGTACTTACATTCCAAACAGCAGGACTAATATCTGAGAGAGGGCGAAATGATTACAAAGCAAACAGATCAGATAGAAGCTCTACAGTTCTGCCACTTCCAGTCAGAAATGGAGTTGAACTATGAAACAACTGACGATAAAGGAGGATTCCACAAATATTATTTAAAAACAAGATTGTTCAATGGGATTAGAGCGTCACTGGTTAGATCATCATTTATTGCCCAGATGGTAGTTAAGAGTCAACTACTTTGCTGTGGGTCTGGAATTACATGTGTCCAGAGCAGGTGTGGATGGCAGTTTCCTTCTATAAAGGGCATCAGTGAACCAGATGGGTTTCTCCCACAATCAGCAATTAATTCATGATCATCATTAGACACTTCATTCCAAACATTTGTAGGATTTGAATTCCACCATCTACTGTAACAGGATTCGATCTCAGGTCATCAGAACATTACTGGGGTTGTTAGACTAACATCTCAGCAGTTATTGCTGTGGCTGTTGCTCTACCATTCCTCAAAAGAATGGAACCTTCCTGTATATCAGTGTAAAAGACAAGGATGCAGTGGAAACACCATCCTCAGCCAGAAGTGTTGCTTGAACGATGCCCAAAAAATCACAGATGCCAGTCTTCAACCAATTTGATTTGCCGCACATGACATGAAGAAACAGCTGAACACAGTAGATACGACAAAGGCAATGGGCCCTGAGACCATTCCTGCAATAGAACAGAAGACTTGTGCTGCACACCAAGCCGTGTCACTGGGCACGCTCTTTCATTCCAGCTCCAACTCTGACATCTCCCTGGCAATGTGGAAGATTGCTCAACTATATCCCGTCCCCTAAGAGGGGAATAATTACAATCTTGAGTTGAAACTTTATTGCTGGAACAGCACAGCAGGTCAGGCAGCATCCAGGGAACAGGAGATTCGACGCTTCGGGCACAGGCCCTTCTTCAGGAAAGTGTCACACACAGACCAGCACATTCTCATTTTGGTTTAAGGTAGAACATAAGAAATAGTCAGAGTTGAGAGTGTGTTGCTGGAAAAGCACAGCAGGTCAGGCAGCATCCGAGGAGCAGGGAAATCGACGTTTCGGGGCCGGAGCCCTTCATCAGGAATCAGAAATAAGAAATAGTCAGTTCAGCCCTTCAAGCCTGTCCCACCTTTCTAAAAGGTCAGAAGTCACATGACACCAGGTTATAGTCCAACAGGTTTATTTGAAATCACAAGTTTTTGGAGCACTGCTCCTTCGTCAGGTGAAGTCAAGTTCGCTGTGGCTGTTGCTCTACCATTCCTCGAAAGAATGGAACCTTCCTGTATATCAGTGTAAAAGACTAGGATGCAGTGGAAACACCATCCTCAGCCAGAAGTGTTGCTTGAACGATGTCCACAGAATCACAGATGCCAGTCTTCAACCAATTCGATTTGCCGCACGTGACATGAAGAAACAGCTGAACACAGTAGATACGACAAAGGCAATTGGCCCTGACACCATTCCTGCAATAGAACAGAAGACTTGTGCTGCACACCAAGCCGTGTCACTGGGCACGCTCTTTCATTCCAGTTCCAACTCTGACATCTCCCTGGCAATGTGGAAGATTGTTCAACTATGTCCAGTCCCCTAAGAGGGGACTAATTCTAATCTCACCAATTAACACCCACTCAGTCCTATCACGACAGTCAAATTGCTGGGAGTTCTTCCTGACAGAGCTGTCAAGCAGCACAGAAATAATCAGCTCAGCGCGGTTTCCCATAGATCCCTATGTGGAGATTTGCTATTGTGGAAATGTCACTAGATTACTAATCCAGACCAGGTTAATGCTTTGGCAGCTGGTGGAAGTTAGAAACAATTAATAAAATATCGAGATGTAAATTCTGGTGCCAGTAATACTGACTTTGAAACCCATGTCAACTGTCAACATCAATTTGCTTCCCCAATGTGAATCTCCCGTGCTTTCCTGGTCTGGCCTAAATGTGACTCCAGATACACAGACATGTGGTAAACTCTTCAATGTTCTCCGAAACTGCCAAGCAAGGCCATTGTATCAAACTGCTCCGAGGCCTTAAAGATAAACCTCGACAGAACCCCCGGCACCAGCCTCTGTATTGGAAAAGAGAACGGGATTCACAGTCCTGTTGACCCTGCAGAGACCTCTTTCCTAACATCTGAGAGTTTGTATCAACATATACAGGGCTTTCCCACAGACTGCACAGAAACATCGGGAAAGGGGTAGATCATTTAATGCATTGAGCCTTCCCCACTTTAGTTTTTGGCGAAACATCTCTTCAATTCACTTTACCCAAACACTGTATACTCAATATCCTTTGAACTAATTAACTATCGGGAATAAAAAATGAAGTAGGAACTTCGGTCCATCAACTTTTCTCTCCCTTACAATATAACGATGGCTGACCATGTATCTCCACACCAAACTCCTGCTTCAACTTCATCCCTTTAGTGTCTAGAAATCCTTCTTTATATTCAGTGCCTTGGCTTCCACAGCCTTATGTAGTAGAGAATTCCCCAGGTTAACCAGTCTCTGAGTGCAGACATTTATTCTCATCTCATTGCAGAGTGACCTGTTTGCATCTAATACTGTGGACCCCTTGTTTGAGACGTTCGAGCCAGGGGAATTATCATCCCTGCTTACCACCTGTCTCGCCCTGACAGAGTTTTATATATTTTACGAGATCTCCACTCATTTTCCTAAACCCCATGGAATACAGGCTCAGTCGCCCCAATCTCTGCTCCCACAACAAGCCTGTCATCCCAGAGACCAGTCTGATCATCCTTCGCTGCTCTCCCTCAATGTCAGGTTTATCCTTTATTAGGTAAGGAGACCAAAAGTGCACACAATACTGCACAATTTTCAAGATGGTGGCTCACCAAGGCCCTGTACAGCTGCAGAAATAACACCCTTACTCCTGATTCAAGTCCCCTGGAAATGTAGGTCAGCATGCCAATTATCTTCCTATCTGCTTTCTGTTGCTGCTTTCTGCGACTGGTGTTCAAAGAGATCGAGATCTTTTTCAATGATACATCAACCCACTTGGTGGCTCTATGTACACTGGTCATGTGCCAATCTCAGTTCCAGTATTGACTTCTGGTTTCAGAGTTCACTGCCCTGCATTGACCTCAGAGTTTAGTGAAGCAGTCAACAAATGTATACACAGAAGTACCTTCATACAGCAACAGGTTTACATCAATTCTTTTTGAAATGCTAGCCTGTTATTCTATATTTCCAACCAGTGTGCTCAATTTCACGTCTATCCACATTGTTCCTCACCTGATATGTAATTCCCCATTCCCTTCGATTGTCTCAATCACCTTTAAACTTCTTTACATCCTGACCACCTGCTCACAATCTCAATTTGGGACCATCAGCAGATTTGGAAAGATTACATTGAATTCGCTTGAACAAATGTTTGATATGCTTTCTGAATAGTTGGA
>NW_025213321.1:19637-22518 GCF_004010195.1 Chiloscyllium plagiosum
ATTTGCTGCTCTCAAATCTGTCAATTCAATCATCAGGAATTTGGAAGACAGCAATCAAATTATGCATTATTACCATGGCCACTCCTTTAGGAATCAGAGATAAAGATTATCAGGCCATGGGGATTTATCAGATTTCAGTCCAAAGAATTTCTCCAAAACTATTTATTTACTGATTTGTTTTCTTTTCCTTTTTTTTCCTCAGTAGATCGAGAATTGCTTGGAAGTTCTTTTTTCTTTCGTGAAGGCAGAACTGAAGTAGTTGCTTCATAGTCTGTCATTTTCCTGTTCTCCATTCGCTGGTTTCAGACTGTAAGGAAGCTACAATTATTTTCGCCAACATTTCACCTTGGTATATTGTACGCTGAGAAGCTTTTACATTGTACGCTTGTTAATGTGCTCTTCTGAAACCTATTACTTCCTGTCTTAAGCGGTTCAATGATTGACCTTCCACAGCCATACAATCACAGAAGCATAGACTCTGTAGCATCAAAATACAGCACGGTCTATATTATTCCAAATTTCCTACATCAGTCCCATGGCCATGAATGGTTTGACACTTCAAGTGCTCATCCAAATACTTTTAAAGGTTGTGAGGTGACTCGTGATACCTCCTCACCTCAGGAAGTGAATTCCTGACCCCATCACCCTCTGGGTGAAAAACAATCACTGAATTCTCTCTAAACCTCAACTAATTCCCTTTAAAAGTGTGCTCTCCTGTTCTTGGCCCTTTGACTAAAAGGAGCAGCTGCTGTCTATCCACCCGGTCAATGCCCCTTGTAATCTTATCCTTCTGAATCACATCCCCCTCAGCCTTCTCTGCTCCAAAGTTAACAACCCGAGCTTATTCAGACTCTCTCCATAGCTGATATACTCCATCCCAGGGAACATCCTGGTGAATCTCTGTACCCCCTCCAGAATAATCACATCCTTCCTGTAATTTATCTCCCAGAACTCCACGCAGTATTACATCTTGGCCTAACTAAAGTGCTACATAGCTCTTGCAATCTATGTCTCCACGCGTAAAGGCTATGCCTACTGTTTCCAATGATTTCTTATGTAAAATTTGATCCTTCCCCGTTACATTCAGTGATGTGTGGAGAAGCTCCCGCTGAGCTACCTAGTGTGCTGCCACTCATTGTGTACTCTCCTGTCTGGTTCCTTCCTCCAAAGTGCATCACCTCATATTTATCAGGGTTACATCCTATCTGCCATTTATCTGCCCATCTGACCATTCCATCTATAACTTCCTGTAACATAAGAACTTCCTCCTCACTGCCAAACACTCAGCCAATATTTGTGTCAAACACAGACTTGCATATCATACTGCCACTCCCATTCCACGTTCACATCTACATAATTTATAAATACCACAAATAATAAGGGACACAGCGCTGATCATTGTGGTGCACCAGGGGACACCGGTCTCCAGTCACATAAACAGCCTTCTACCACCACCTAGTTTCTGCAATATTTTCTCGAACACTGATCTGATACACACTGGTCTATAGTTTCTTGCTCTATCTCGACCACCTTTTCAATCAAGGGTGTTCTCCAGTCTTCGGGTACCTTATCTGTGACCAGATTCTATGTAAAACTTTGCATCAGTACCTTTCATCCTTTGTCTCCAACAGAAGCCTGAGATGTAACTGAGCTAGACCTGGGGATTGGTCCAATTTTATACCAGCCAAAACCAATTATCCCTGCTCACATCTTACATCAATCTGTTCAAGAGCTTCCCAGTCTATCTTCTTGAGTTCTGCACCTGCCTCCTCCTTTTCCCAAGTAAAACAGATGTGAAGTTCTCATATAACAATCAATCAGCGTTGTCCCGCTTGATCCCAGACCAAGTCTCCTCAGCAGACCATCGTGCCATCTGAGGGATTAATATGGAGAAAGCCCATTCAGTATATGTGATCAGTACATTTTACTTAGATCACGACATCAAAATTGTACAGGTACAGTCTCCCCAACTCTCTGTGTTACTAGTGCAGAATGTCTTTACTTCTAGAAGGAGCAAATCACTGCAGAAGCAGAATCTGTACTGAAAGCAATACATGCTAGAGATCACAGTGAGTAAGACAGCATCCGTAAAGAGACAGCAAGCTAACACTTTGATTCTAGTTGATTCTTCTGTATTCGGATTCCCTTTAAATGAAGGCGTTTAAAGGGACACAGCACTGACACCTGTGGCACACCAGCGTAACCGGTCTGCAGTCACACAAACAGCCTTCTACCACCACCTATGTTCTCCAACAGTTTCTCTAGTGCTTACCTTCCCCTGTTTGCATATGTTCCTACCAATACACTTTGCTTTAATGTTTCCTGCTAACTTACTGTGTGTGCTAATTAAACCTCCTCCTGAATATCTGACTGTACCACATTCACTCATTCGCCATTGTATACAAAAACAAGAGATATCTTCAAGAACAATTTTGCAAAGTATAACTTCCCTTTCATAAATGCAGAACATTTCACTTGAAATTTGGTATTACTTTCTCGGTAATCAATAAGACCTTCGTTACAATAGGTTTCAAAAGATTCCCTACTGTGGATGACAACTAACTGGCCTGTAGTCCTCCACTCTCCCATTTCTTCCCTTCGTAAATCATTAGAATGCATTTATAACCTTACGAAGTGAATACAGAGAAATACAGTGGTCCCTATTGCAGTCAATATGTGTATTGCTGTTTTCTCTGAAATTTCAGTTTGAATTATATCCGGTCTGTCAGACTGATCAATCCTCATCCCAGTTCTGTTTCCAAATACTACCTCATATATGAATGATTTTAGTCTTTAGTTACAAAGGTTCCATAGTGACTTGGTATTTCTGGGAGATTTCCTGGATCTTCCTCTTTGAAGACAGACGCAATGTCACTGTTTC
>NW_025213321.1:22971-25086 GCF_004010195.1 Chiloscyllium plagiosum
GCCTGACCTGCTGCGCTTTTCCAGCAACACATTTTCAGCTCTGATCTCCAGCATCTGCAGCCCTCACTTTCTCCTCTTAAATTTATGTCCCCTTGTAACACTCTGTTGTAGCCGGGGAAAAATTTTCTGACAGTCTACTCTATCTATTCCTCTGATCATCTTATAAACCTCTATCAAGTCACCCCTCATCCTTCGCTGTTCCAATGAGAAAAGGCCTAGCACTCTCAACCTATCCTCGTACGATCTATTCTCCATTCCAGGCAACATCCTGGTAAATCTTCTCTGCACCCTCTCCAAAGCTTCCACATCTTTCCTAAAGTGAAGCGACCAGAACTGCATTAACTTTTCAATAACAGGAGACAATCAGACTTCCCTCCGCTAAAAGTGAGATATCTACTCCTTTATAATTATACTTCAGGGTCCGCCTCATGTTTCTGACCACGTGATCAGCTGAGAGGGACAAACACAGGCCTTCAGTAGACAGGCACAGACCACGTTTTAAAGACATGAGTCAAAGATGCTGAAACTCCCTGTCCAACATAGAGCACTATATGGGACACACCAGCAAGTGAACAACAGCCCAGGACACACACCGCTGTCCAACATGGAGCACGACGTTGGACACACCGAGAAGTGAACAGCTGTCCTGCACACACACACCCACCTCTTCATGAAGCACCTCAAGGGACACACAGGACGTGAACAGCAGCCCCACAAACACTCCCCTGTCCATGGAGTAACATATGGGACACAGCGGGAAGTGAACAATAGCCTGACACACACCATTACATTATTCATGAACTTCATAATGCCAGTATTCGATACAATGCACAACCAACAAACATCCCATAAGATTAGATTAGATTACAGTGTGGAAACAGGCCCTTCGGCCCAACAAGTCCACACCGACCCGCCGAAGCGAAACCCACCCATACCCCTACATTTACCCCTTACCTAACACTACGGGCAATTTAGTATGGCCAATTCACCTGACCCTGCACATCTTTGGACTGTGGGAGGAAACCGGAGCACCCGGAGGAAACCCACGCAGACACGGGGAGAATGTGCAAACTCCACACAGTCAGTCACCTGAGGCGGGAATTGAACCCGGGTCTCTGGCGCTGTGAGGCAGCAGTGCTAACCACTGTGCCGCCGTGCCGCCAAAGATCTGTGCGCCCTCTCCTTAAATAAACTCAACAGTGCATTGCCCACAACCCTCTTGGGTAGAGAATTCCAAAGATTCAAAAACCTTTGAGTGCAGACATTTCTTAAGTTCAGCCCTAAATGATCACCACCCTGTCATGAAGCCATTTTAGACTCCCCAGTCAGCTCAAATTTTCTCAGCATCCACCCGTGGAAGCCCCCTTCTGGATTCTCTGCTGGAAAACAGAAAAGCTTCTGCTTCACATCACTGTGCGGTTTGAGGACAGGACTGGGACATGGTTGGGCTGACCTCCATCGTGGTCCAGCTTAGTGAGACCCAACTGTCTGGACCTGGTACCCCAGGGGAATGACCTGATGTCTGGAGGGGTCAATTTTAAAACAATGGCAATTCTTGGTACTCCTGCTGTGGATCCAGATGTGGTTAGGACAAACAACACAGTAAATTTGGTTTTGTTACATCAAAAGAAATTTTTTTTGAACCACGGGCACAACACGTTACTGTCAGATATATATCTATGTAGCCACAAACAAGGCCAGTGAAAACTATAGATGGACAGAGCGATTCACATTAAAGATAGAAATGGACAATTCAGACAGAAACAGAGCATGTTGTTGAAATATGAGAAAAAAAAGAGGGAGTCTATCTGGAGCAGCGAGATGTTGGCGGCTCAAGTCACAAGAATGAGAACATTGAATAAAGGCATTGCCAGGTCAGCTGACAAAATTTGTTCCACTAAATTCTGAATTTGCCTAACAGAACAAACGCATAAACTATACACTGGGACAAGTAGACAACCCAGCATGGAGAGCAGCGCAGCATATGCCAGTGTATTGCTCAGTAAACCGGACTATCTGGCCAACATGGGGAGCGGTGCATCTGTGCCAGTGTTTTGCTCAGTAAACTGGACTCTCTGCCCAACTTGGGGAGATGTGCAGACCATGCTAGTGTAT
>NW_025213321.1:26638-29501 GCF_004010195.1 Chiloscyllium plagiosum
CAGTGAAGTATATGCTAGATTTATCAGTAATTATAATTAGGAATGGTCAGGATATAGTGTCAGGAATTGTTTCATGGTCAAAGGGATCACCACTGTTGTCATTTGTCTATTTCAGCCTCAGATATTAGCCGGGGATGAGATGGAGTCAGAGGAAGGAAATGCAGTTTGTAACCAGAACAGAAGATAGTGACCTCAATGCTTTCAATATTTAGCTAGCAAGTGCAGTGATACAGTGAATCGTGGTTCACAGCTGAAACTGAGCAGGTTAACATAGCAACCCATGAGTAACACTACCTGAAGCAAGGAGGGAGAGAGTGAATTAACAATTTAGTCGTGGTTTGTCGAGTGAATATGTGGATTTAGAGTCTTAGCAGGAACAATAACAGTGACAAGGAGAGTAGAGTGAACGAAAGATCAGGATTACTGTCAAACCATGATTTATAGAATTAATGACTGAATGAGACTCACCAGGTACACCAACAAAAGCCAGGATTGGATAATAAAAATATTGTATAATGTAAAGTGCATATTTGATCCGCCACGATACTGACTTTCGATCATAACGTGTAGAAAAATACCAAACAATCCAGTTTAAACCCCTGTCCATTCTTGGGATATTCCAGGCTAATGTTCTCAGATTGTGATCCATTTCTGTAACATTCCAGTCTAATGTTCTCAGATTCTGATTCATTGTTGAAGCATTCCAGACTCTTGTGCTCAGACTCTGATCTCTCTGCCCTGTCTCTCTGGAGCTGCTGATTCCTGTTAACACTGTTGGTGATGCTCCCACCATACTGTGGGATAACACATTGAACGGAACCCACTTATCATTAAAAGATGGAAACCGTCCACTGCGGTAATTGCAACCCATAGAGACTAACATTAATCACAGTCACTGAACAAACAGGTCCAGTTAACTCCTTCCTGACATCACATTTCATATCCCAATAAAAGGGAACATTTACTCGGTGTGGGTGGAATAGATGGGCGTTGCTTAGGGATGGACCATAAATCTTTCAATCTTCTTATTGTTTCTTCCGTGTATGTGGGAGTAGTGCCAGAACACTACAGGACTGTGTATATTATATACTGTTTATAAAGGGAGACAGTGGTAAAGTAACAAAACAGCTGCATATGGTGACTGGTGGGGTAATTTCCAGAGCCAATAAACCAGGGTATATGTTTTCTGCCCATTGAATTTGTGTATTGTTGCTCCTGGTTTTATGTGCACTGTTGTCAAATTCTTCCATAACCTTGGGACATAATTCAGCGCATCCAGACTGCTGCGCAGGAACAGGAGGAAGTAATTCTGTCCCCATGCCCCTGTTACAAAGGGACGGGAAAGGCCATTTAGCTTCTCAAGTCTGTTACAGAGGGAAAGGAGGAGGCCATTCTGCTTCTTGAGCCTGTTATGCAGTAACTGTTAGTTATGGAGAAGAATAGTCCTAATATAAATTTTAAAGTTGTAAGTTGAGTCAGGCCAACTTTGAACGTTTTATGTTGGCACTTTGGAAAGCTGTTTTGGCGAAGCTATTGGAGGAAAGTGGGAGGCCTTCACAAATGATTTACAGAGTCTAGCGACAGCATGTTCCTGTCCATGACCAGGGTAAGGCTGGTAGGTGTAGGGAATGCTGAATGGCGAGCAGAATTGAGGCTCTGTTCAAGTAAAGGCGGAAGCATATGATAGGTACAGACAGTAGAGATCGAATGAATCTATCGTGGTGTACCAGGGATAGGCTAATATCCAAGAGGGAAATCAGAAGGGCAAATTGGGGACACAAGATATCTTTCAAAAATAGGGTAAGGGACATTCCAAAGAGTTTCTACAAATACATTAAGGTCAAAAGTGTAACTAGGGAGAGAACAGGACCCGTTAAATATCAGCAAACTGACCTATGTTTGGAGATACAGGAGATCGGTGAGATGCTAAATAAATATTTTGCATCAGTATTTACCGTAGAGAAGGATATGGAAGTTAGAGAACTTGGGGAAATGAATGGTGATATCTTGAAATTGTCCATAGTACAGAAGATGGATTTTAGTACAATGAAGGGCATGAAGGTTAGTTTGACCTTAGAGTATGCACTGTTCTATGATCCATGAACTGATCAGGTGTACTCCAGAATCTATTGGGAAGCTAGCAAAGTAATTGTTCGGTCTCTGGCTGAGATACTTGTATCATGGACAGTCACAGGGAAGTATGTGCCATTGTTAAACAACAGTTCATAAGGAAAAGCCAGGAAACTGTTGACAAGTGGGACTGATGTCATTGGTGGGTAACTTGTTGGAGGGGATTCAGAGAGACAGGATTTACTTGTGTTTGGAAATGTAAATTCCGATAAGGAATAGTCAACATGACTTTGCATGTGGGAAATCGTGTCTCACTAATTTGATTTAGCGTTTTTAAGAAGTGACGAATAAGATTAATGAAGGCACAGAAATAGAACTGTGGAATGGAATATGGACTTTAGTAAGGCATGGTTAGCATGGTGAGATCATATGGAATACAGGGAGAGTTGGACGTAATTGGGTCAAAGGTAATAGATGAAGGAAATGTTTGTGAACTTTTTCTTTGGACTGGAGGCCTGTGACCAGCAGTGTACCACAAGGATCTAATGGATTTTGAAATTTTATATAAATGATTTGGATGTGAATACAATAGGAATGGTTAGTGAGTTTGCAGATAACACCAAAATTGGTGAGGTAGTGGACAGTGAAGATGGTTAACTCAGAGTAAAACGGGACGCTGATCAGATAGGCTAAAGGGCCAAGGAGTGGCTGATGGAGTTCATGTTGGACAAACGGAAGGTGTAGCATTTTGTTGAGGCAAATTGTGTTAGCATTTATAGCTAGAATCCTGAGA
>NW_025213321.1:30282-32002 GCF_004010195.1 Chiloscyllium plagiosum
TCTGATTGCTGGGTTGAGATGAATGGTAGATTCAGCGAGATATTTCCTGAGGCCTTTCTTGATGTCACAAAACCTCGCTGCACTTTGTTCGAGCAATATATGAATAGGAAAGTTAGAGAAGAATATGGGCCAAGTGCAGGGGAATGGGTGAATGTGGACAGACATTTTGGTTGCTATGGACCAGTTTTGGCTGAATGCCCTGTCTCTGTGCATGACTGTAAATGAAAGTGGTTTTGGGTATAGACAAAGAGGGTGAGATTTCGCAACAATGTTAGGGAAGGATGTGTTCACAGGCTTCAGAATGCTGAGATTATAGACATTTCGATAGCATCCAGCAAAGTAAGTCAGTATTACCAGGAATGATGGTGAACAGAATATAGGTGTGAGAACAGATGATGGAGAGTTTTGGATGAGAATTTGTTCTACAGCTCTGTAACTGTGAATGGGGTCAGAAGAGTCTTCAATTCATCCATCTGAATCTAACAATAATTTATCTTTGAATGGTTTTCATTGGGTGTGACAAGGGGGATTGTCTGCACGAGGCCGAGCTAGTTTCCTGGTGATACCTTATTGAACTCACCTCATTAACTACCCACCCTACCCCATGGTGTCCCTCTCATTCAATGCTAGCCCGATTTCCCCACCCATCATGGCTGGAGGTACCCACCATCACCTGAATGCCCCTGGATATTCCATTATCGCTGGCACTGGTGCCATCTTTAAAATACAATGGGCACTCGATTGAGCTTTCCTCTGTTTGGGGTTCCACGTACAGTTTACCCAGAGCATAGCAGATGAGGTTCAATCACGCCACGGTTTGTCAACAGGGTCACAGATGTCCTGGTGGATGGATTAGTACATCTCTTCCCAAGGGGGCCACACCACCAGATCCACCGAGCAAGGTCTGAGCTCACCACCCAGCTCAGTGCAGTATCTGCAATCTGTAGTAATGTCTAGCAATACAAAACAAGCATCGATAAGATTTCCCACTCTGTGAGGATAAGGGTCATCGTATGCTCTCTGGTCCCTCACACTCAATGTATGTCTGTTCCAGCACCGACACCCGAACAAGGTTTATGCTCCACCACTCTCATTCCTGCATGAAGCACCCCCCCCCGTATCTCTTGCCTTTGTAATATCCCCCCAGATTGTAGAATGCTCCGGAAAGTGCTGATTATGGAATGTTCCAGATAATATTCCAAATAATTCCTAGTTTCAGGAAAATGACAGTGCCCCAGTGTGTAAATCATTAGGTGAAGGAACAGAGTGTGTTCTTTTTTTTAAATCACATGCAATTACAATCCATGATGAGTGCATTCAGTCCTTCAAATGTGCTGTACCATTTAATAAGATCGGTGTGATCTGATTGTCTCCTGGGCTTTACGTTGCAGGAACTTTCAATCATTCAGCCCCCAGGTTTCCTGTCACTGACCAGACGACATTCACGCACTTTCTACCCTGGGTTTCTTCAAGCATGTGTTCGGGAGGTATTTCCCATGGGGATCAACCCTCCAAAAATATGTTCCATAAGCTTTTAAATTTCATACAATGGTTAGCATACTTCATACAGACCAATCAAAAATGTACTCATATTTTATAGTTACCGATATCTAATCACAATTATTAATTCTGGTTATTTCGCTTGGGTCAACTTATTCAACCTTAAGATAAACCATAATTTGTGGTGTCATTAATGAGCAAGTGGCCCTTTGGGACTCTA
>NW_025213322.1:0-9744 GCF_004010195.1 Chiloscyllium plagiosum
ACAGCCAAGCGGCTGTGGTAGGTGAAAAAAAAACGAAATGAGCTCCTTCAAAATAAATTTAGAGAGTTAGGTAGTTGATTAAAGAGGAACACTATAAAGGTTTTAATCTCCGGAATACTTCCAGTACAACATGCTACTGAGTGTAGGAATAGGAAGATAGGTCAGATGAACACATGGCTAAAGGGATGGTATGGGAGGGAGGGATTTGAATTATTGGACTATTGGGACTGTTTCTGGAGTAGCTGTGACGTGGACAATCTGGACTGTCCAATATCCTTGCTAGGGCTTTGGCAGTGCTGTTGAGCAGGTTTTCAACAAATTTGGCAGCGGGAGTAGGGCACAGATTAGTTGTAAAGTTGGGAGTAAGGTTCAGTCAGATATAGAAGGAGTTCTCAGGCAATCTAGTAGGCTCAGAAGACATGGGCATGACAAGGCATATGGGAGGACTGGAAAGCTTAACTGTATCCATTTTAATGCAGTGAGCTAAACAGGTAAGGCAGATGAACTTAGAGTGATGAGCAGCACATGGGAATATGACATTGTTGCAATTACTCAGAAATAGCTGAAGGAAGGGCAGGAGTGGCAGTTCAACATTCCAGGGTACAGATGTTTCTGGGGCAATGGGGAGGGGTGGGTAGTTTGTAACAGACACATTGATAAAGGAGACCAACACTGCAGTAATGAGGGAGAATGTCTTAGACGACTCGTCAAATGAGGCCATTTGAGTAGAGTTTAAAAATAAAAAAGGGATGACCACATTGCTGGGATTATACTACAAGCCTTCCAAATGTCAGACGGACGTTGAGGAGCAGATCTGTAGGCTAATCACAGACAGGTCTGTGAGGAATAGGGTTGTAGTAGGAAGGGATTTCAAGTTCATTAACTGAAACTGCCGTATTCAGAAAGTAACAAATCACACAACACCAGGTTATAGTCCAACAGGTTTAGTTGGAAGTGCAGGCTTTTGGCGAGCTCGCTGCCTGACAAAGGAGCAGTGCTCTGAAGGCTTGTACTTCCAAATAAACCTGTTGGACCTTGACCTGGGATTGTGTGATTTTTCATTTTCAGTCCAACACCAGCACCGCCACACCATTATTAAGAAAGCATTAGATGGGATGTCATTCTTAAAAGTGTATCCAGGAGAGCTTTATGTGCCAGTATGTAGATGGTCCTACTAAAGGTAAGCAGATTACCAAACTTAGCTAACATGGTTGATAAGGATGGGATGGTGTAGGGGCCACGAGTAAACAATAGGCTGTATTGTTTACTCACCTATTGAGTAGGTGAATCATAGAGTAGAATTTCTACAGAGTGTGGAAGCAGGTCCTTCAGCCTGTTGACTCCACACCAACCCTCCGAAGTGCATCCCACCCCGACCCACCCCCTTACCCTATCCCCGTGTTTCCCATAGCTAACCCACCGAGTTTGCACATCACTGAATACTGTGGGCGATTTAACATGGCCCATCCACCTCACCTTTGGACTGCGGGAGGAAACAGGAGCACCCGGAGGCAACCCTCGTAGACACGAAGACAATATACAAACTTCACACAGAAAGTCACCTGAGGCTGGAATCAAACCTGGATCACTGACGGTGTGAGGCAGCTGTGCTAGCCACTGAGCCACTGTGCACCCTTATAATTATCCACCAATAGTTTACTCCTCTCCCCCTCCCCCACCCTAACTTTAGCACATATACCAACCTTGTCCTAGCTACAATCAGTTCTGAAGAAGGGTCGCTAGACCGAGAATGGTAATTCTGATTTTTCTTCACAGATGCTGCTAGACCTGCTGAGATTTTTCAGCAATTTTTTTTTCTCTAACTTTCAGAGTGCACAGGTCTTTGCTTTGTTAGTTCTTATAGCCTGTTTGCATTTCCAAGAATACATGAAAAGTGTGAGCAATACACAGCTGTAATCCTGGTCTGTGCGTGCTGGTGAGCAGAGATTCATGTTTACTGGCTGGGTTCAAACATCAATGTGCTGTGAAGGCCGCAGTTGAAGAACCAGCCACTAGTCACGCCTACTTTGTAGGTAAACAAAATCTCTTTGCTCTGAGTGTAAGAAGCTAATTAGCCAGCAAGTCAGTCAGAAAGAACCAAACAGGGAGGACTCTGTCACTCAGAGTACTGTCAAACCACTACCTTCAAGACAAAACATGTCAAAACTAATCTGTAAAAGCCAAGAATCCAAACATCAGCACTTCAGCTATCAACTTTCTACTACCTACTCTCCTGAATGAACCAGAGAGACTGATCCATTTTCTCTGAACTTATTTTTGATCTGGGTATGTGTCACATTATTACTTCTTGTTGCATTTAGTAAACGAATAAACTCAGTTTCTGACAACTCAATAAAGCCTGGTTTCATTGGCTTCTTCTAAAACATATACTCATTTGATCTGGGGAAAAAGCAGGAAGGAATCCTTTTCAAATTAATCTTGTGACCAACTAAGGAGGCAGATGAAAACAGAAAGGGAGCTAGTTCATCCCTCCTTGCCTGGGAAATTAGTAACTTAGGGTATTCATCTGGAACATTAATAACTTGGAGAACCTCAGCTGGTGTCTGGTGTCTGTACCCACCCCCAAATTCACCACAACATTTATTTTTGCTTTTTTTTTAAAATAGTGACCACCATCAGTAAAACACACGTGCAGCCAATTAAATATTTACAAGCAAAGCCTGTTACGGGCAATGTAAGCTGTCAAAGGGGAGGAGAGTGGAAAGACGAATGGGGGAGAGTGGGAAGGGACTCAATTAAAATAGAGTTGGAGGGGGAAATTAAGTACTGCATACCCCACAGTTCCCACTTCTCTCGAAAGGCATCAGTAAACACCACATACTTCCTCTCCAATGAACAAATACCCCATGGGTAGCATGGTAACTCAATGGTTAGCACTGCAGCCTCAAGCAGCTGGGACCCAGGTTCAATTCCATTCTCTGATGACTGTCTGTGTAGAGATATGTAATAACATCTCTGAATAGGTTGATTGGCAAATATAGAAAATAACTGTTTCCTTTTTTGGAACTGATCAAAATAAAAGTTTGATTCCTTGGCCTGTAATGTGTCTGCGTGGGTTTCCTCAGGGTGCTCCGGTTTCCTCCCACAACCCAAAGATGTGCAGGTTAGGTGAATTAGCCATGCTAAATTGCCTATAGTGTTCTGGGATGTGTACGTGAGGTGCATTAGTCAGGGGTAAATATAGGGGAATGGGTCTGGGTGGGTTACTCTTTGGAGGGTCGGTATGGACATGTTGGGCCAAAGGGCCTGTTTCCACACTGTAGGGATTCTAATTCTAATTCTAATTAATCGAAGAAGAGGGGCAGGCAGTCAACAGAGATGACCCCGCCACATAAGCTGACAGAAGCTGGTATTCCTAGGCTGTTTACCATCCAAGTTTGTATCAGACCCGAATTTGCTTAGCTTCCAAAATCAGATAAAATCAGTCTAGTATGGCTGTATGCAGAAAGTTATTTTAAAATTTTGCTTTCTTTTTTTCCCTTTCTACCTTAAAATGTTATTGCACAGACTGATCAACTGTCCCACCACCAGGGGACAGTCATGGTGACTGCTTTTTCTCCCGGATAACCATCGCGAGTAAAACGCTTACTGAGTACTTACAGGTGAAGCTCGCTAAAGGCACTATGAACCATCAAAGGAGTAGGGGGGCAGTTACAGCAAATGGGAGGGACTAAATCAAAATGGAGTTAGAGAGGGAAATAGAACATTGTACAACCTATAGTGCCCCATTCTCTCTAAAGGCATCACGAGCATTTATATTCACCAGGTGCTCCTTCTCCAAAGGCGCTTGGGCATGAACATAACCACAAAAGAATGGCAAACAGTCGGCAGAGATGACGCACTGCACAGTCCACTGACTGGACTGGTTATAGCCAGCCTGACCAGACCCAGGTGCAGACCCAGGAGAAGACCCAGCTGCAGAACCAGGGGAAGACCAAAGTGTAGACCCAGGTGCAGATCCAGGTGTGGACCCAGGTGTAGACCCAGGTGTGGACCCAGGTGTAGACCCAGGTGCAGACCCCGGTATAGACCCAGGTGCAGACTCAGGTGCAGACCCAGGTGCAGACCCAGGTGCAGATCCAGCTGTAAACCCAGGTGCAGATCCAGATGTAGACCCAGGTGCAGACCCAGGTGCAGACCCAGGTTCAGACCCAGGTGTAGACCCAGGTTCAGACCCAGGTTCAGACCCAGGTTCAGACCCAGGTGCTGACCCAGGTGCAGACGCAGGTCTAGACCCAGGTGCAGACCCAGGTGTAGACCCAGGTGTAGATCCAGATGCAGACCTAGGTGCAGACCCAGGGGAAGACCGAAGTGTAGACTCAGGTGCAGACCCAGGTGCAGACTCAGGTGCAGATTCAGGTGTAGACCCAGGTGCAGATCCAGGTGCAGACCCAGGTGCAGATCCAGGTGTAGACCCAGGTGTAGACCCAGGTGCAGACTCAGGTGCAGACCCAGGTGCAGACCCAGGTGCAGATCCAGGTGTAGACCCAGGTGCGGACCCAGATGCAGACCCAGGTGTAGACCCAGGTGCAGACGCATTTGCAGACCCAGGTGTAGACTCAGGTGCAGACCCAGGTATAGACCCAGGTGCAGACATAGGTGCAGACCCAGGTGTGGACCCAGGTGCAGACTCAGGTGCAGACCCAGGTGCAGACCCAGGTGCAGACCCAGGTGTAGACCCAGGTTCAGACCCAGGTGCAGATCCTGGTGTAGACCCAGGTGAGACCCAGGCACTGAAACAGGTTCAGACCCAGGTGTAGACCAAGGTGCAGATCTAGGTGCTGACCCAGGTGCAGACCCAGGTGCAGACCCAGCTGTGGACTCAGGTGCAGACCCAGGTGTAGACCCAGATGCAGACGCAGGTGCAGATGCAGGTGTAAACCCAGGTTCAGACACAGGTGCAGACCCAGGTGCAGACCAAGGTGCAGACCCAGGTGCAGACGCAGGTGCAGACGCAGGTGCAGACCCAGGTGCAGACGCAGGTGCAGACGCAGGTGTAGACCCAGGCGAGACACAGGTGCAGACCCAGGTGTAGACCCAGGTGTAGACCCAGGTGCATACTCGGGTGTAGACACAGGTATAGACCAATGGTGCAGACATAGGTGCAGACCCAGGTGTAGACCCAGGTGCAGACCCAGGCGAGACCCTGGTGCAGACCCAGGCGAGACCCAGGTGCAGATCCAGGTGCTGACCTAGGTGCAGACCCAGGGGTGGATTCAGGTGCAGACCCAGGTGCAGACCCAGGGACAGAGCCAGGTGCAGACCCAGGGGTGGATTCAGGTGCAGACCCAGGTGCAGACCCAGATGGAGACCCAGGTGTAGACCCAGGTGCACACCCAGGTGTGGACCCAGGTGTAGAACCAGGTGTAGATCCAGGTGCAGACCCTGGTATAGACCCAGGTGCAGACCCAGGTGCACTCCCAGGCGTGGACCCAGGTGCAGACCCAGGTGCAGACCCAGATGGAGACCCAGGTGTAGACCCAGGTGCACACCCAGGTGTGGACCCAGGTGTAGAACCAGGTGTAGATCCAGGTGCAGACCCTGGTATAGACCCAGGTGCAGACCCAGGTGCACTCCCAGGCGTGGACCCAGGTGCAGACCCAGGTGCAGACCCAGATGGAGACCCAGGTGTAGACCCAGGTGCACACCCAGGTGTGGACCCAGGTGTAGAACCAGGTGTAGATCCAGGTGCAGACCCTGGTATAGACCCAGGTGCAGACCCAGGTGCACTCCCAGGCGTGGACCCAGGTGCAGACCCAGGTGCAGACCCAGGGGTGGACCCAGGTGTAGACCGAGGCGCAGATCGAGGTGCAGACCGAGGTGTAGACTCAGATGTAGACCCAGGGGTAGACCCAGGTGCAGACCCAGGTACAGACCCAGGTGTAGACCCAGGTGTAGACCCAGGTGCAGACTCAGGTGCAGACCCAGGTGCAGACCCAGGTGCAGATCCAGGTGTAAACCCAGGTGCAGATCCAGATGTAGACCCAGGTGCAGATCCAGGTGTAAACCCAGGTGCAGACCCAGGTGCAGATCCAGGTGTAAACCCAGGTGCAGATCCAGATGTAGACCCAGGTGCAGATCCAGGTGTAAACCCAGGTGCAAACCCAGGTGCAGACCCAGGTGCAGACCCAGGTGTAGACCCAGGTGCGGACCCAGATGCAGATCCAGGTGTAGACCCAGGTGCAGATGCAGGTGTAAACCCAGGTTCAGACACAGGTGCAGGCCCAGGTGTAGACCCAGGTGCAGATCTAGGTGCAGACCCAGGTGCAGACCCAGGTGTGGACTCAGGTGCAGACCCAGGTATCGACCCAGGTTCAGACCCAGGTGCAGACCCAAGTGCAGACCCAGGGGCAGACCCAGGTTTGGACCCAGGTGTAGACCAAGGTGCGGACCCAGGTGTAGATCCAGGTGCGGACCCAGATGCAGATCCAGGTGTAGACTCAGGTGCAGACCCAGGTATAGACCCAGGTGCAGATCCAGGTGTAGACCCAGGTGCAGACCCAGGTGCAGATCCAGGTGTAGACCCAGGTGCAGATGCAGGTGTAAACCCAGGTTCAGACACAGGTGCAGGCCCAGGTGTAGACCCAGGTGCAGATCTAGGTGCAGACCCAGGTGCAGACCCAGGTGTGGTCTCAGGTGCAGACCCAGGTGCAGACCCAGGTGCAGATCCAGGTGCAGACCCAGGTGTAGATGCAGGTGTACACCCAGGTGTAGACCCAGGTGCAGACCCAGGTGCAGACCCAGGTCTCGACCCAGCTATAGACCCAGATGCAGACCCAGGTGCAGACTCAGATGCTGACCCAGGTATAGACCCAGATGCAGACCCAGGTGCAGACCCAGGTGCAGACCCAGGTTCAGACCCAGGTGTAGACCCAGGTGCAGACCCAGATGTAGACCCAGGTGCAGACCCAGGTGCAGACCCAGGTCTAGACCCAGGTGCAGACCCAGGTTTGGACCCAGGTGTAGACCCAGGTGCGGATCCAGATGCAGATCCAGGTGTAGACCCATTTGCAGACCCAGGTGTGGACTCAGGTGCAGACCCAGGTATCGACCCAGGTTCAGACCCAGGTGCAGACCCAAGTGCAGACCCAGGGGCAGACCCAGGTTTGGACCCAGGTGTAGACCAAGGTGCGGACCCAGGTGTAGACCCAGGTGCGGACCCAGATGCAGATCCAGGTGTAGACCCAGGTGCAGACCCATTTGCAGACCCAGGTGTGGACCCAGGTGCAGACTCAGGTGTAATCCCAGGCGAGACCCAGGTGTAGACCCAGGTTCAGACCCAGGTGTAGAACCAGGTGTAGACACAGGTGCAGACCGAGACATAGACCCAGCTGCAGATCTAGGTGCTGACCTAGGTGCAGACACAGGGGTGGATTCAGGTGCAGACCCAGGTGCAGAGCCAGATGTGGACCCAGGTGTAGAACCAGGTGTAGATCCAGGTGCAGACCCTTGTATAGACCCAGGTGCAGACCCAGGTGCACTCCCAGGTGTGGACCCAGGTGCAGACCCAGGAGCAGACCCAGGTGTGGACCCAGGTGTAGACCGAGGCGCAGATCGAGGTGCAGACCGAGGTGAAGACCCAGGTGCAGACTCAAGTGTAGACCAAGGTGCAAACCGAGTTGCAGACCCAGGTGCAGACCCAGGTGCAGACCTAGGTCCAGACCAGGTGTAGACCCAGGTGCAGATCTAGGTGCTGATCCAGGTGCAGACCCAGGTGTATACCCAGGGACAGACCCAGGTGCAGACCCAGGGGTGGATTCAGGTGCAGACCCAGGTGCAGACCCAGATGGAGACCCAGGTGTAGACCCAGGTGTAGAACCAGGTGTAGACCCAGGTGTAGAACCAGGTCTAGACCCAGGTGCAGACCCAGGTGTGGACCCAGGTGTAGACCCAGGTGCAGACCCAGGTGCAGACCCAGGTGTGGACCCAGGTGTAGACCGAGGCGCAGATCGAGGTGCAGACCGAGGTGAAGACCCAGGTGCAGACCCAAGTGTAGACCAAGGTGCAGACTGAGTTGCAGACCCAGGTGCAGACCCAGGTGCAGACCTAGGTCCAGACCAGGTGCAGACCCAGGTGCAGACCCAGGTGCAGACCTAGGTCCAGACCAGGTGTAGACCCAGGTGCAGATCTAGGTACTGACCCAGATGCAGACCCAGGTGCATACCCAGGGGTGGATTCAGGTGCAGACCCAGGTGCATACCCAGATGGAGACCCAGGTGTAGACCCAGGTGCACACCCAGGTGTGGACCCAGGTGTAGAACCAGGTGTAGATCCAGGTGCAGACCGAGGTGCAGACCCAGGTGTAGACCCAGGTGCAGACCCAGGTGCAGACCCAGGTGTGGACCCAGGTGTAGACCGAGGCGCAGATCGAGGTGCAGACCGAGGTGTAGACTCAGATGTAGACCCAGGGGTAGACCCAGGTGCAGACCCAGGTACAGACCCAGGTGTAGACCCAGGTGTAGACCAAGGTGCACACCGAGGTGTAGACCCAGGTTCAGACCCAAGTGCAGACCCTGGTGTAGTCCCAGGTGTATACACAGGTGCAGACTCAGGTGTAGACCCAGGTGTAGAACCAGATGCATACCCAGGTGCAGACCCAGGTGTAGACTCAGGTGCAGACCCAGGTCCAGACTCAGGTGTATACTCAGGTGTAGACCCATGTGTACATCCAGGATTAGACCCAGGTACAGACCCAGGTGTGGACTCAGGTGCAGACCCAGGTGCAGACGCAGGAGCAGACGCTGTTGTAAACCCAAGTTCAGACCCAGGTGCAGACCCAGGTGTAGACCCAGGTGTAGACACAGGGGCAGAACCAGTTTCAGACCCAGGCGTAGACCAAGGTGCAGATCTAGGTGCTGACCCAGGTGCAGACCCAGGCGTAGACCCAGGTGTGGACTCAGGTGCAGACCCAGGTGCAGACCCATGGGCAGAAACAGGTTCAGATCCAGGCATAGACCAAGGTGCACATCTAGGTTCAGACCCAGGTGCAGACCCAGGCGTAGACCCAGGTGTTGGCTCAGGTGCAGACCCAGGTGCAGACCCAGGTGTAGACCCAGGTGCAGACCCAGGTTCAGACCCAGGTATAGACCCAGGTGTGGACCCAAGTGCAGACACAGGTGTAGATCGAGGTGCAGACCCAGGTGTAGAACCAGGTGCAGACCTAGGTGCAGACCCAGGTGCAGCACCAGTTGCAGACCCATGTGTGGACCCAAGTGTAGACACAGGTGCAGACCCAGATGCAGACCCAGGTGTAGACCCAGGTGCGGACCCAGGTTCAGACCCAGGTATAGACCCAGGTGCGGACCCAGGTGCAGACACAGGTGTAGACCTCGGTGAAGACCCAGGTGCAGGCCTAGGTTCAGACCTAGGTGTAGACCCAGGCGTAGATCCAGGTGCAGACCCAGGTTAGACCCAGGTGCAGATCGAGGTGCAGACCCAGGTGTAGAACCAGGTGCTGACCCCTGTGCAGACCTAGGTGCAGACCCAGGTGCAGACCCAGTTGCAGACCCATGTGTGGACCCAGTTGCAGATCTAGGTGCTGACCCAGATGCAGACCCAGGTACACCCAGGTGCAGACACAGGTGCAGATGCAGGTGTAAGCCCAAGTTCAGACCCAGGTGCAGAGCAAGATGTAGACTCAGGTGTAGACCCAGATGCAGACAGAGGTGTAGACCCAGGTGCACACCCAGGTGCGGACCCAGGTGTAGAACCAGGTGTAGACCC
>NW_025213322.1:11192-14624 GCF_004010195.1 Chiloscyllium plagiosum
CCAGGTGTAGACCCACGTGTAGACCCAGGTGTTGACCAGGTGTAGACACAGGTGCAGTCTCAGGTGCAGACCCAGGTGTAGACACAGGTGCAGACTGAGGTGCAGACCCAGGTGCAGACCCAGGTGTAGACCCAGGTGCAGACCCAGGTGTGGACTCAGGTGTGGACACAGGTGCAGACAAAGGTGCAGAACCAGGTGTAGTCCGAGGTGTAGACACAGGTGCAGACCCAGGTGTAGACTCAGGTGCAGACCCAGGTCCAGCTCAGGTGTATACTCAGGTGTAGACCCATGTGTACATCCAGGTGTAGACCCAGGTGCAGACCAAGGTGCACACCGAGGTGTAGACCCAGGTTCAGACCCAAGTGCAGACCCAGGTGTAGTTCCAGGTGTATACACAGGTGCAGACCCATGTGTACATCCAGGTGTAGACCCAGGTGCAGACCCAGGTGTAGACCCAGGTGCAGACCCAGGTACAGACCCAGGTGTAGACCCAGGTGCAGACCAAGGTGCACACCGAGGTGTAGACCCAGGTTCAGACCCAAGTGCAGACCCAGGTGTAGTTCCAGGTGTATACACAGGTGCAGACTCAGGTGTAGAACCAGATGCATACCCAGGTGCAGACCCAGGTGTAGACTCAGGTGCAGACCCAGGTCCAGCTCAGGTGTATACTCAGGTGTAGACCCATGTGTACATCCAGGTGTAGACCCAGGTGCAGACCCAGGTGTGGACTCAGGTGCAGACCCAGGTCCAGCTCAGGTGTATACTCAGGTGTAGACCCATGTGTACATCCAGGTGTAGACCCAGGTGCAGACCCAGGTGTGGACTCAGGTGTGGACACAGGTGCAGACAAAGGTGCAGAACCAGGTGTAGTCCGAGGTGTAGACACAGGTGCAGACCCAGGTGTAGACTCAGGTGCAGACTCAGGAGTAGACCCAGGTGTGGACTCAGGTGCAGACAAAGGTGCAGACCCAGGTGCAGACCCAGGTGTAGACCAGGTGTAGACGCAGGTGCAGACCCAGATGCAGACCCAGGTGTAGACCCACGTGTAGACCCAGGTGTTGACCAGGTGTAGACACAGGTGCAGTCTCAGGTGCAGACCCAGGTGTAGACACAGGTGCAGACTGAGGTGCAGACCCAGGTGCAGACCCAGGTGTAGACCAGGTGTAGACCCACGTGTAGACCCAGGTGTAGACCCAGATGCAGACCAAAGTGCAGACCCAGGTGCAGACCCAGGTTCAGACCCAGGTATAGACCCAGGTGCGGACCCAGGTGCAGACACAGGTGTAGACCTCGGTGAAGACCCAGGTGCAGACCTAGGTGCAGACCTAGGTGCAGACCCAGGCGTAGACCCAGGCGTAGATCCAGGTGCAGACCCAGGTAGACACAAGTGTAGACCAAGGTGCAAACCGAGTTGCAGACCCAGGTGCAGACCCAGGTGTAGACTCAGGTGCAGACCCAGGTCCAGACTCAGGTGTATACTCAGGTGTAGACCCATGTGTACATCCAGGTGTAGACCCAGGTGCAGACCCAGGTGTGGACCCAGGTGTAGACCGAGGCGCAGATCGAGGTGCAGACCGAGGTGAAGACCCAGGTGCAGACACAAGTGTAGACCAAGGTGCAAACCGAGGTGCAGACCCAGTTGCAGACCCAGGTGTAGACCCAGGTGCAGATCTACGTGCTGACCCAGGTGCAGACCCAGGTGCAGACCCAGGGACAGAGCCAGGTGCAGACCCAGGGGTGGATTCAGGTGCAGACCAAGGTGCAGACCCAGATGGAGACCCAGGTGTAGACCAAGGTGCACACCCAGGGGTGGACACAGGTGTAGAACCAGGTGTCGATCCAGGTGCAGACCCTTGTATAGACCCAGGTGCAGACCCAGGTGTGGACCCAGGTGCAGACCCAGGTGCACTCCCAGGTGTGGACCCAGGTGCAGACCCAGGTGCAGACCCAGGTGTGGACCCAGGTGTAGACCGAGGCGCAGATCGAGGTGCAGACCGAGGTATAGACTCAGAGGTAGACCCAGGTGTAGACCCAGGTGCAGACCCAGGTACAGACCCTGGTGTAGACCCAGGTGCAGACCAAGGTGCACACCCTGGTGTGGACCCAGGTTCAGACGCAAGTGCAGATCAGGTGTAGACCCAGGTGTAGAACCAGATGCAGACCCAGGTGCAGACCCAGGTGTAGACTCAGGTGCAGACCCAGGTCCAGACTCAGGTGTATACTCATGTGTAGACCCATGTGTACATCCAGGTGTAGACCCAGGTGCAGACCCAGGTGTGGACTCAGGTGCAGACCCAGGTGCAGACACAGGTGTAGACCAAGACATAGACCCAGCTGCAGATCTAGGTGCTGACCTAGGTGCAGACCCAGGGGTGGATTCAGGTGCAGACCCAGGTGCAGAGCCAGATGGAGACCCAGGTGTAGACCCAGGTGCACACCCAGGTGTGGACCCAGGTGTAGAACCAGGTGTAGATCCAGGTGCAGACCCTGGTATAGACCCAGGTGCAGACCCAGGTGCACTCCCAGGTGTGGACCCAGGTGTGGACCCAGGTGTAGACCCAGGTGCATACCCAGGGACAGACCCAGGTGCAGACCCAGGGGTGGATTCAGGTGCAGACCCAGGTGCAGACCCAGATGGAGACCCAGGTGCAGACCCAAGTGCATACCCAGATGGAGACCCAGGGGTAGACCCAGGTGCAGACCCAGGTGCAGACCCAGGTGTAGACCCAGGTGTAGACCGAGGCGCAGATCGAGGTGCAGACCGAGGTGAAGACCCAGGTGCAGACCCAAGTGTAGACCAAGGTGCAGACCGAGTTGCAGACCCATGTGCAGACCCAGGTGCAGACCAAGGTCCAGACCAGGTGTAGACCCAGGTGCAGATCTAGGTGCTGACCCAGGTGCAGACCCAGGTGCATACCCAGGGACAGACCCAGGTGCAGACCCAGGGGTGGATTCAGGTGCAGACCCAGGTGCATACCCAGATGGAGACCCAGGTGTAGACCCAGGTGCAGACACAGGTGCAGACCCAGGTGCAGACCCAGGTGTAGACCGAGGCGCAGATCGAGGTGCAGACCGAGGTGTAGACTCAGATGTAGACCCAGGTGTAGACCCAGGTGCCGACCCAGGTGTAGACACAGGTGCAGACCCAGGTACAGACCCAGGTGTAGACCCAGTTGCAGACCAAGGTGCACACCGAGGTGTGGACCCAGGTTCAGACCCAAGTGCAGACCCAGGTGTAGTCCCAGGTGTATACACAGGTGGAGACTCAGGCGTAGACCCAGGTGTAGAACCAGATGCATACCCAGGTCCAGCTCAGGTGTATACTCAGGTGTAGACCCATGTGTACATCCAGGTGTAGACCCAGGTGCAGACCCAGGTGTAGACCCAGGTGCAGACCCAGGTACAGACCCAGGTGTAGACCCAGGTGCAGAC
>NW_025213322.1:28702-32019 GCF_004010195.1 Chiloscyllium plagiosum
CTGAAAGACTGGAGTGACTGGGCTTGTATACCCTTGAGTTTAGAAAACTGAGAGGGGATCTGATTGAGATGTATAAGATTATTAAAGGATTGGACATTCTGGAGGCAGGAAACATGTTTCCGCTGATGGGTGAGTGTCGAACCAGAGGACACAGCTTAAAAAGACCATTTAGGACAGAGATGAGGAGAAACTTCTTCACCCAGAGAGTGGTGGCTGTGTGGAATGCTCTGCCCCAGAGGGCAGTGGAGGCCCAGTCTCTGGATTCATTTAAGAAAGAGTTGGATAGAGCTCCCAAAGATAGTGAAATCAAGGGTTATGGAGATAAGGCTGGAAGAGGATACTGATTAGGAATGATCAGCCATGATCATATATAATGGCGGTGCAGGCTCGAAGGGCTGAATGGCCTACTCCTGCATCTATTGTCTATTGACCCAGGGACTTATCTATCTTAATAGTATTTAAGATGCACAAAACCTTTTTCTTATTAATAGCAACTTGGCTTAGAAATATGACACGCCCTTCCCTGAGATCATCCTCCATCAATTCCATCTCTCTGGTGAATACCAATACAAAGAATCCATTTAGGATCTCAACTACCTCTTCCGGCTCCACACGGATTCCCTTCTTTGTCCTCGAGTAGACCAATCCTTTGCCCGGCTACTTTTTTGCATTGTATATAAAAAACCTTGGGATTCTGCTTAATCCTGTTTGCTAGTGACTCAACATGACTCTTTTTAGCCCTTCGAATTCCTTGTTTAGGATCTTTCCTACTTTCCTTATATACTTCATGGGCTTCATTAGTTCCTATCCTCGTAGACATTACATATCCTTCCTTTTTCATTTTGACCAAGACCATAATATCCCTGGTCATCCCTGGTTCACCTAACTTGCCATACCTAACCTTCATTCTTGTAGGAACGTGCTGCTCCTGAATTCTTATCTACTCCTGTCTGAAATACTCCCACGAGTCTGATGTGGATTTACCCTCAAACAGCTGCCTCCAGTCAACACTCTCCAGTTCCTGCCCAATATTGTGGTAGTTCACCCTTCTCCAATTTAACCACCACCCGAGCACTGCTGTTATCCCTATCCACGAGTATCTTCAAACTCAGTAATATGGTCACTACTCCTGAAATACTCCCCCACTGAAACTTCACTCATCTGGCCAGGCTCATTTCCCAAAACCAGATCCAGTATAATCCCTTCCCTGGTTGGACTGTTTACGTCCTGTGTCAAGAAACCCTCCTGAATGGTCCTTAGAAATACTGCCCCATCCAAACCCCTAGCTCATAGTGAGTTCCAGTCAGGATAGAGGAAGTTAAAATCACCCACCACAACCACCCTGCTGTTTTACATCTTGCCAAAATCTCTCTACGTCTTCTCTCCTCTATCTCCTGCTGGCTGTCAGGGGGCCCGGAGTGTACCCCCAGCGTTGCGATTTCACCTTTCCTATTCCTGGGTCCGACCCAGATTTCCTTGCTGCCGGAATCCCCTGATGGATCCTCCCTCAGTACAGCTGTGAGATCCTCCTTTACCAGTAATCCAATTGCCCCACCCCTTTACCTCCCTTTCTCATACACCTGCAATATCTCAACCCTGGGACATCCAGCTGCCAGTCCTGTCTGGTGCTATAGAAATGAAACTCCTGAACATTGCTCCCATAGTGTACACTCCGAAGTTGTTTTGTCTCGTGATTAGTGGGAGCTTGATCGTTGGGAGTGCTGTTTAACTGTGGCACCTCATCAAAGGAATTAATTAAAATTCAAAAAGACTTTTATTGAAGAGACTGGCAGGAAAGTAATTATTTAATTTGAGCAGTTCAAGTCAGATGTCGTGTTCTGCAAATCACTTTCTCAGTTTCGGGAATGTGAGGACCATGGAAGTTGTTCTAACTCTCCACTGAGTTTTCAAAGACTCTGCACTGAAGCTGCTCTGGGATTGGAGAAGCCAGCGAGCGGCCAGTGAGTGCAGTTTAACCACCGGCTGCTAATGGTTCCATGTGTGCTGTTCCTGAAATAAACGTCAATCCAGTGAAACAGCAGGACTGTAACAGGAGCAAAATCAAACTGCGAACAGAAACCAGTGGAAATCAAATTGGAAACTCCCCAAAGTCAAATCAAAATAATGTTTGGATGAAAGCAAAATCCTATGGATGCTGGAAGTCTGAAACAGACACAGAGAATGCTGGAGAAACTCAGCAGGTCTGGCAGAGTCTGCGCAGAGAGAAACGGTTAATGTTTCAGTGACGCTTGTTAGAACTGATTTTATGATGACCGGTCACGGGATTTGAAACATTAACTCTCTCTCTCTCCGCTGATGCTGCCTGACCTGCTGAGTTTCTCCAGCCTGCTCTCTCTCTGTTTGTTCCAAGATCCCTCTCCAGGCTGATGATGCACTCCAGCCCCTGTGGTACCCAGTGCTCCCTCTCCAGGAACTCTGAGTGTTGTGACATAACGGTGAAAAAGGGTCAGATAGTCAGGAACCAGGAGCTCCTCTGGCCTACTGCCCAGACCCATTTTGGCCTGGCCCAGGAGCAGACCATGAGTAGGCCCGGAGACCTGTCTGCCCTTCCCTGCACTGTGTGCCCCTCGATCAGGAGAGGAGAGGGGGCTCAAGTGCAACCAAAAACTGAGGGGCTGCAAATGGAAACCCCCTACCCCCAGTGTAGGAGCAGGCCATTCAACCCAACAAGATCCTCTGAAGGCATCCAACCCTCACACACCCCATCCCTTCATTTCCCCATGGCCAATCCACTAACCTGCGCGTCTTTGGACTGTGGGAGGAAACCGGAGCACCCGGAGGAAACCCACGCAGACACGGGGAGAATGTGCAAACTCCACACAGTCAGTCGCCTGAGGCGGGAATTGAACCCGGGTCTCTGGTGCTGTGAGACAGCAGTGTCCTGGTCGCTGGTGAACTCACTGGCCTCAGACAAATGGCTAACCCTGTGGAAGTGGAGCATGGGCTGACGACGCTGGGACCCGCGATCACTGGGACTATCGGTCCAATCCGCTGCTCCGTCTGAAATCCTAAAGGCTACTTAGAGAGAGCATGTGATTGGTTCAGGGACAGATTGGGAAACGGGAATGTTAATGTGGGAGCCAAGAATAAAAGATTGCATCTGTATAGTACCTTTAACATAGAATCCTTACAGTGTGGAAGCAGGCCATTTAGCCCATAGTGACCCTCTGAAGAACATCCCACCCAGACCCTTCCCCATAACCTCACATTTCCCATGGTAGCCCAAACATCTTTGGATTGTGGGAGGAAACCCACACAGACACGAGGAGAATGTACAAACCCTACACAGAGAGTCG
>NW_025213323.1:0-32027 GCF_004010195.1 Chiloscyllium plagiosum
GAGGGAAGGTAGGTAGGATCTAAATTGATATGTTTATTTATGGAGTTCTGGTTAGATTGCCATGCCTCTAAGAATTTTGTGCATGTCTTTGTTTCACCTGTCCTAGGCTGTGTGTGTTGTCCCACATGTATAGCTTAAGTTTTAGATCTTATCATAGAAACCTTCGTGGTGGAGGGCCATATAGAAATCTCAAAGTGCATTTCACTTTGTAAACTTAAACTAATTCAAGGTTTGTTTGACAATATTTTTTCCCCATTCATTTTCCTCCATTGTTTTTCCTGACTTCTGCTCTTCTTGCAGACAGTGGAAACGCCACTTCCCAGACCTCCATTGTTGCTTCTCTGAATTTAGGTGCCATAGTAGATGTGATCCATCAGTCCTTTGTAATCACAAATCATAAGGCACTTCAGGAACAAAATAAAGCAAGTTACATAGCAGAACAAAAATTGCAGACTGGTTTCCTTCACCTTGCATACTAAACCTGCCACACACTGATGAGCCAAAGCTCTGGGTTAAAAAGCACTGAAGAAATTGTGCGTTAGTGATACTAAATGGGGAAATTATCTTGAACTATGATTATTCTATGTATTAGACCTCCCTTAGGAAAGATTTTATGTCTGTATTTATTTGTACTGTCACATGGATGCTTTGTAAGTAATTTGACAGCATTTACAAAGGGCTCTAGTTTAGAGTTAGCAATAGAACCGCAGTGGGAATCTTCACCAAATCACTTGGCCTATGACCAGCTGATATTGGTAAGTCATAACTCTAGTGTCAAGTCCAAATTATAGAGAGCCCTCAGAGGATGCATCTGAGAAGTGTCACAGATGTGTATAAGGAACTAAATATTGACTGTAGGATAGATTCAGCTGCAGAAAGGCAAATTTATTGCTCATAGTGCAGAAAATCCTGTTGATGAGTGACCAGCATGTGAGTTGCACTTCCAGGTAGGGGAACTAGGCAAACTGTAATTATTTAAGAGCCAACTGGATATTATGATCAGATTACTATAGATAAACTGAGATGGGATTAAAGGCTATTCATTTTTATACTTGTCTGCTGTTTGTGACAAAAATGTGTGGCAGATGAAATTCAACACCAGGTGTGTAGAGATACATTTTGATAGGAGGAATGAGGACAGCTGTTTAAAATCCAAATGGTCCAATTTTAAAAGGGGCGCAGGAAAAGAGGCCTGGAACAGTGTTTGAAGGTGAGAAAGACAAGTTTTTAACTAGTTTAGCATTCCCTCCTTCCTAAACAGCAGTAATATACTGAATGTAGCCTGCGCATTCTTCTGTATAAATCCTCTCTCTGTTTATATGTAAATTATTGATTAGGTGATTTGAAATTTCAATCAAAAAGTAGTTGGAGCCACCTCCGTAGATTAAATGAATTTGTCACAACTTGCTTTTTACAGGATGGACTTGTTCACACTTGCTTGGAGCCTGTGGAAATCCTTTATCTAACCATTGCTTACGATTGGTTCCTTTTTGGGTGAGTTTGTTTCATATCTCATAACAGCAGGGCTAGCACAGTAATTAGGTGACAATGCTACTGATGTGCTTTCTTCAGAAAGCAAACATCTGTGCATTCTGGCAGGATTTTGTGAAATTATGAGGTATTAATATTCTGAATGTGTTTTACAACTGTCAAATTTCCAGCTTAAAAACATAGAATGATGTAGCACAAACAGGGCTCTTTCAGCATATCGTGTCTTTACAGGCACATTGATAGAGCTGTCTAGTTAGTCCAATTCTCCTGTTCTTTCCGATGAGCCCTGTAAATTATTTCAAATTGTTGTTATATTTTTTGAATGTTACTTCAGAGTCTACTTCCATCACCCATTTCGGGCAGTATGCTATAGATTATCATAACCCGATAGTTTATTCATGTGATCTCCTGATTCTTTTGCTAATAATCACAAATCGGTGTGTTTTGTGGTTACTGACTATTTGGTCATCAGAAACCATTTTTATTTATGTGCAAACTATTCATGATTTGCAACATCTGTATCAAATTCCACTTTCTCAGTCTCTCCATATACTTAAAAGTCCCCATTTATGATAAATATTCCATATCTTCTGAGACTTTGGCGTCCTTTCTATAATGCCCAGAATAGAACACATTATTCATGTTGAGGTCTGATCAGCGCTTTTACTAGTTTAGCACAGCTTCCTTCCTTCCTTCCTTGTGCTTTATTGCTCTCTTATAAAGTTAAAATCTCATGTGCATTTATAAAGTGCTTTCTCATCTTGACTTGGTGACTTTCAAAGTTACTGTCTCTGGCCTCTCTTTTCCTTTACCCCTTTAAAATTTGTGTCATTTAGTTCATAATAGTTCTCCTCATTCTTTCCTACCAAATGTATTACTGCACAATTGTGTTGAATTTAATTTGCCGCATGTCTGCTTGCTTTTACTAATCTGTCTCCCTGAATTCTGGTACACCTGTATTTTTTTTTAAGCTTTTAAATTATCGTGGGCGGCACGGTGGCACAGTGGCTAGCACTGCTGCCTCACAGCGCCTGAGACCCAGGTTCAATTCCCGCCTCAGGCGACAGACTGTGTGGAGTTTGCACGTTCTCCCCGTGTCTGCGTGGGTTTCCTCCGGGTGCTCCGGTTTCCTCCCACAGGCCAAAAGATGTGCAGGGTCAGGTGAATTGGCCATGCTAAATTGCCCGTACTGTTAGGTAAGGGGTAAATGTAGGGGGTATGGGTGGGTTTCGCTTCGGCGGGTCGGTGTGGACTTGTTGGGCCGAAGGGCCTGTTTCCACACTGTAATGTAATCTAAATCTAATCTAAAATTAAACACTTTAGACCCAAGTCCAAATTATAGATCAAAAATAGTGATATTGCCACTGGGCTCATGCTTTTGAGGGCAGGTGTGCACATCCTGCCGTGGTAGTTGATGGAATTTAAATTCAATTAATAAATGTAGAACATAAAGCAAGTCTCAGAAATTGCGGCCATGACAGCTATTGCTAATTGTTGTAAAATCTGCAATGATCGTGTCCTTTAGGGGAACAAATCTGCCATTCTTATCAGGTCTGGCTTTCATTTTTCTCCGGTCCCACAATAATGTGGTTGATTTTTAACTGCCTTCTGAAATGGCCAGCACTCGACCAACTCACTTAGGGGTGGGCAACAAATGCTGGTCTTGCTGATAATGTGCACGTCTCATTAAAGAATAATGGGGAGAAAAGGCTGAAGAGTTGGCCCTTGGATTATGTGGATGGCACTGAATGAGCCACGCTGCTGCCCAGGAGGTTTTCTTGCATTCAGGACTACAGACTTGAGAACATTTTAATTATTGACGTTCAGTTCAATGCGGAGCAGAGCAAAGAAGTAGTTAGAACATGCTGTGCAGAATTGTAAGAAACTGGCGCAGAGTGGTAGAGCCCTGTTGTATAAATAAGTCTTCAAACTTTCATTGTAATAGAAGCAGGAGTAGGCTATTTGGCCTGTCGAGTCTGCTCCACCATTCCTTACGATCATGGCTGATCTATTCAACCTCTCAGCTCCCCCTCCCTGCATTATCCCCATAACCTTAATTCCCCTAACATGCAAAAAACCATCCACTGTGTCGTGAATATATTTAATGAAGCTGCCTCTACTGCTTCCTTGAGGAGAATTCCAGATTCACTACTCTCTGGGAAAAGTAGTTCCTCCTCATCTCTGTCCTAAATCTACTTCCCCTAATCTTGAGGCCATGCCCCCTAGTTCTAGTCTCTCCCATGGCCAGTTACAACCAGCTTGCCTCTTCAAATTCTGTTAACTAAAAGGGATAGTGAATACTCAGCTCATCTAAAGAAGGGCGTGTTGACCGTTCTGCAATAACTTGTATGATTGTTACAGACAACTTGAATCCATTATGTAGGTTCACTCATGTTTATATGTATTTGCAGGCATATGTTGTCCGATAGACTAAGCAAGGGAGAGGAGGTGAGTCAAAAACTAGAGAAATTGATAATTAAAGTTGACATTAATGTGACTGCTTCGGGTTACAGAATTTAGTTTGATAACCTGCTAATATTATATTTATCAACATAACTGCAATAAAGTTGACAATTAGTTGATTTTGTAAAGATTTGTGCTATGACCGACTGTGCATTTATGTTAATCAGAAAACCATCAGTGCATTGCATTGTGAATATTGCTGTAGCTTGCAAAATTGCTCCTGGAATATGTGGCATAAAGAATCCCTTATAAGCAAAGAATTCAGTCACTTAAGTTTGGAATTTTAGGTTATTTTTTGATAGTGTGTGAATATAGAAAAAAAATCTGAATTTTGCCTCCAATAAGGACGAAGGAATGGTACGTCTTTAAATGTTATTTACTCCAATTGTGAAAACGTTTGTAAAACTGGATCCTACCAGGAGGTGGTGCTTTTACACTGTTCAGGGAAATACACTGCAAGCAATGTACATACTTCAATATCACCACCTGCTGATGGAAAATGTTACTGCGGGAAACCAACATTGTTAAATTCAAAAACAGTGCGAAATCTGAAATAAGTAACTGAAAATGCTGAAGAACAGGATTATTGGTTTTCAAATATTAAATTGAACTTCTCTTTCCAGGTGTTGGCAGTCCTGCCGTGTATTTCCAGCATTGTCTGCTTATTAATCTGATTTATTTTAAGCAAAAGGTTTTGGCTGGGGTGGTGGGGACCTTTGTAGTTGTGAAGAAGCCAATTTTGAAGACTATTCTAGATACAAAGCATTTTTTATTCTGTATATTGAATTATTTCTGAATACTTCAGCGTGTATAACTTTGCATTCTCAAAGCTGAGATTGTGTTGAGCAATTGTGGGGAATCGCACAAGGGATCCTGAAATGTAATAACAAGTTTCCTTTGTTTTTTCAGATTTTCTTCTTCTGCTTCAATTTTTTGAAGCACATCACCTCAGAAGAATTCTCTGTAATAAAGAAATCCAGGTAGGAATCTTTTTTTTTCTCTGCAGGATTGGTGTAAAAAGAAACTATTGAACTGATGCTGCAGTGATAAAAGAAACAGATGTAGGCATTCAGCCTCACAAACCTGTTCCTTAATTCAACCTATTTCTGATCTGTGACCTAAGTCCATAAACTTTGTTTTGCCCTACACCCCTCTTAATATCTTTGGTTAACCAAAATGTATTAATCTCCATTACTAATACCCATGGCATCAATTACTATTTCTGGAAGACTATTCTAAATTTCTACCATCCTTTTTTTTTGTGTGTAGAAATTTTTCTCATGTCACTCTTTAAAGGCCTGCCTCTAAAATTTAGACTTTGCCTACCTAACCTTAAAAATCTTTCCCATTAACAAGCTGAAAAATAATTTATATCTATATGTTTCCCTTAATATCTTGAAAACCGCTCAAATTTTGTTTTAGTCTCTAACTTTAGTGAATGAAGCTGTAGTTTGTATAATCTCTTCTCCTCATAATTTAACTTTTGGAGTCTGGAAATCGTTGTGGTAAACTTACACTGCACTCACTCCTATATCAGTATATCCTTCCTAAAGGTCTAGTCACCAAGGCTGCTCATGGTACTCCAGCTTAGAACTATGAGTGCTTTGTATAAAGATCACAGTTCCATTTGATGTTTTGATTATCTTGTATCACTGTTTCGCTTTTTAATCATCTTTATACCTGGTTACTCCAATCTGGACCTCAACTGTTTCTAGCTTTTCACATTAGCTGGTACTGTCTTTTTGAAGACTAAAGTACCTGACATCATATTTCCCTGCACCGAAATCTATTTGCCACAGTCATGCCTTTCACTTGCCTATTAAAGCTGCTTTGCAGCAAGAGTAGTTTATACTTAATCATTTTACATGCAAAAGTAAAGAAAGCTAAGCAACAAATCAAACAGGGAAACCTGTGGCACATATTAGTTTTTTTTTGTGGGATCTAAGTGTTGCTGGCAAGGTCGGCCCATCCCCCGCGAAGATGGTGGTGAACTTCATGAACCATCGTAGTCTCTTGTGTAGGTATAACCACAGTACTGTTTGGAAGAGGACGGTCAGGTCTCTGTCTGACCACAGTGATGGAACAGTGACAAAGTTCCAGATCAAGATGATGTCTAATTTAGAGGGGAGCTTGCAGGTGGTGTTGTTATCAAGCTGCCCTTGTCTTATAAATGATAAATGTCATGGATTACGAGACTTTGTTGGAGGCTGAGAAATTTGATACACTATTGCAACGTGCACCACCAGTTGGTGGAATAAATGTACAATGTGGTGTGTTGCTTTGTCCTTGGAGGTGTCGAATCTCTTTAGATTTGTTGGGGCTGTGTTTGTCATGGCAAATGGAGAGAATTACATTGTATTCCTAACTTGTGCCTTATTGGTGAACAGGATCTGACAATCCAGAGGTAAGTTACATAGCACAGAATCCCTAACCTTCTGACCTGTAGTTTAGCTACAGTATTTAAATAGCTGGTCCAATTTATTTTCTGCTCAATGTAACCCCCCATGATGTTGATAATAAGGGATTCCGGGATGGTAACGCAGTTGCCTGTCAAAGGGTGATGGTTAGATTATCTCTCATTGGAGATAATAATTATTGACCAGTATTTATCAGACACTACTAATAACTGCCAGATATCAGTCCAAGCCGAGGGCACTAGTTCAAAATCAAAAGGAGTCTCAAATAATATTGAACGTAGTATATTCGTCATGAGTACACATCCCCACCTCTGAGCAAATGATGGATCAAAGGTCTTTGAAGCAACAAAAGATAGTTGCTTTCAGGATACTTCCTTGAAGAAATACTGTAGCATTGTGCTGGCACAGACAGAAACAAAAACTAGTGCAACCATCTTCTATTGTACTAGATATAACTCCAACTAATGGAGACTTTTTCCCATTATTCCCATTGACCATTTTTTTCCCACTAATGCCCCACTTGTTCAAAAGATGCCTAGGATTGAGGGCAGTCACTTTCATGTTATGCTGTGAATTCAATCCTTTTGCTGTTGTTTGGGCCAAGGTCTCAATGCGAGCTAGAGCTAGAGGACCCTGGTAGAACTGATTTGCGTATTTCATTGCTGAATAAATTTCACTTGATAGCAATGCTAATAATTTAGAATAGATCAATGGGACAGTAATTGGCAGATTAGATTGTGCTCTTTTTATGGAAATTATGTATTAAAACGTTTCTGCATTGTTGGATGAACAAACTTGGCTAGGGAGACACCTGGTTCTGGGACTCAAATTGTCAAAACCTCTACTGTGATGTTGTTAGCACCCCTGGTTTTTGCTGAATCTAGTGCCTTCAACCATTTCTTAATATCATGTGATGTAAATAAAATTGTCTGAAGACTGACATCTGTGATGCTGCAAGCCTGAGCATGAGGCCAAGATTGATCAGTTCTGGCTGAAGCTGCTTACAAACACTTGGGCCCATTGCTTTGCACTAATTGCTGGAATCCCGGTCATTGAGGATAAGGCTATAATGTGAAACCTCCTTCACAAGTTGGATGTGACAGGACTTGAGAACTTTGATCCAATACATTGGTTGTGGTTTTGCTTAGATCTGTTGATTGAATGTTCCTTCCACTTTAAAGCATTCATGTAGTGGTAGCAACTCAGTTGTGTTTTGGTAGTGTTTTGCAGGTACGAGAGTTGGTTAAATTTTTTTAAACTAAAAAAATAGATGGTCTCAGATGGTCATTAATATTCTCCAAGTTAGTTTTCATAGCTAATTCACCTTATATTAGGAAAACCGAATATGTGCTCATTTAGTTCCTGTGAAAAATCTAACCTTTTTTATTCTGTTCCTTTCCTGAGATTGCATCAAATGTTAAATAATTTGTGTTTGATCCAGAGGTTAAATTCAAATATTTTGTTTATCCCTTAATAAGAGACCTCACTTCCAAACCTGTAACATTGCCCGTTTCTGCCTATAAAGCACCCTGCTGATGCTGCTGAAATCCTTATTGTAGTTTTCATGACCTCCATGCTATACTTCTCTTAATACTGCCTTGCTAGGCTCCTGAATGTTCAAACAAACAGATCTCCAGCTCCTGTGCTGCAGTAGGTTCACATGTCCCCCCACTTCATATTCTTGTAAATTATCGTCGCTTATTTGAGTCCCACCCCCATAATACTGAGTTCACAAAATTCCTTCATGTTCTTGACCCTATTTACATTTAATCTTCCCCAGTCTTTTTCACCAACTGCAGCCTCTGAAGTTGTCTCTCCTTCCTATTCTCGAACTTTTTTTTCCTAAATCTCTTATCCTTGCTGCTGCTTCTACCTTGAAATGTTGCTGTGTAACCTTTGTTTATATTTTTAGTTTCTCTCCTAACTTGACACCTATTTCTAACATGCGAGAAGCCATGGGATACTTGTGTTAAGAGTTGCAAATTGTTGATTCTCAGTGAAATGTTGCTTACCTTGTGTAAACAGAGCGTTCCACTTCATGGTCAGGAAAGTCTGAAAACTACCTTGCAACAATACGATTAACCAGATAGTCAAATATCTAGCAATCTTAGCAGCAGGCTTATACAATCTTGTAAGAAGACATGAAAGTATTTGGGAGAGAGGTGCTGAGCTTTAATTTCCAAGTATGGCTGCTATATATTACATAGAAGAAATCTCAGTAGAAATTTACGCAGTGATTGAAATGGAAGAAAACAGGTTGGAGGGCAGAGAGTTTGGTTGTATCGCCACTCAGTGGTTATAATGTAATGGCAACAAGAGATGAATATTTAATAATGCAACATCTGCTTTACTACATAGAATTCTGCTAGTATTTTACTTTTTTATTGACCTACCCAGCGGGATAATGCTTTGTGATGTTAGTAGCAGGGTTTCAGATTGAAAAACTGCCCTAAGTAGGAAGCTCATTTCTAAATTTACAGTATTTCATTTTATTTAAATATTTCCATAAAGTAGGTATGCAGGAAAATGTTTTCTCTGTCTAACTTTTATAGTTTTGAATCATGCATACTGTTTTGGTTTTATTCTTTTCCTCTGTATCCCTCACTCTTTCTCTTTCTCTTCTACTGTCTTGAGGGTTGTATTCATGATTCAGGTAGGTATCCAAAAGCACCCGAACTTGATTCGTAATATCAAAACATGAAGTATATTTGGAAAAAATGTATTTCAGTTTCTAATCTATTTTACAGCATTGCCATGCTTCGGATTTCTTACCCAGTTCTCAGAATCTGCTAAATATTGCCCTGTGCTGACACTAACCCTAGCCCTAACCCTAATCTAATCCTATTTTTCGCCAATCCTTCAAATGTTAAGTCCACATAGTAAACATGAGTGAAACCATCACATGACTTTGAAACACCATTTGCTGTGCTGTGAGACTTGAATTTACCTACTTGCTTCCAACATGTCTATTTCCACATTCCACAAACTGCTTATCTTTGCTATAATTGTGTGGCTCACCATGAAATAAGTTTTTTGAACAGATCTGTGCAAATTTACTTTTGTAGGCCAAGTTTACAAAGAAGTAAAACCTCCAGTCCATTGTCTTATGTATGACTGTTCATCTTCCTTGCAGAAGGAAGGCCGCGCATTGTAAAGAAGCTCAGTTCCCTATGGAAGATCTTTGTCTGCTAGGTAAGCACAACCACTCCCCACATCCTCCTAAATCTAAAGAGAAGAAGCTTCTTGCAGTCTAGATTTGAGCTGTAAGTTACTTTTAATCAGAAATCTAATGTAATCCTTGTACCAAGAAGTGCCAGAAATGATTTGATGTCTGTATGGTTACAACATTTGTATCGGCCGACAAGTTACAGAATAGCTGGAACTTAGTGAATGTGATAGAAGACTTTGCTGTATGTTGCAAGTCACAATGGATTTCTGAAAGGTGAAAATAAATGAAGCTATGGATGTTGTAATGCAGTACAATTGTTCCTACTACGTTTACAAATCACTTTCTTCCCTCACTCACTCAAGGAATAGAGATAGAAATGGAATGTTGCAATCACAAAGTGCTGGCGAGAGTTCTTGGAAAATGAAATGCTGAAATGCTTGTATCATTGTTAGTCATGGAAGAGGTGCCAGAAGACTGGAGGGTGGCTAATGTGCCATTATTTAAGAAAGGTAGTAAGTAAAAGCCAGGGAACTGTAGATCGATGAGCCTGACTTCAGTAGTGGGTACGTAGTTGGAAAAGATTCTGAGGGACAGGATCTACATGTATTTTGAAAGATAAGTGCTAATTAAGGATAGTCAACATGGCTTTCTGCATGGGGAAATTGTCTGACTAAGTTGACTGAGTTTTTTTTTGAAGAAGTAACAAAGATGATTGATGAAAGCAGAACAGTGGACATTGTATGGACTTTAGCGAGGTGTTTGACAAGGTTGGGTATGATAGACTGGTTTGCAAAATTAGGATGTAATCCAGGAAGAGCTAGCTATCTCGATACAAAATTAGTTTGAAGGTAGGAGTCAGAATGTGGTGTAGAGGGTTTTTCAGACTGGAGGCATGTGACCAGCAGTATACCTCAAAGATTGGTGCTGGATCCATTATCATTCATATAAATGATTTGGAAGTGAGTGTAGGAGGTATGGTTAGTAAATATGCAGATGACTGCAAAATTGGTGTTGTATTGGACAGTGAAGAAAGATATCTCGGAGGACAATGGGACCTTGATCAGGTGGGCAGATCCACCAAGGAGTGGCAGATGGAGTTTAATTTGTATCAATGAAAGGTGTTGCATTTTGGTAAGGCGTATCAGTGGAGGACTTATATACTTAATGGTAAGGTCTTGGGGAATGTTGCTGGACAAAGACCTTGGGTTGGAGGTTCATAGTTTCTTGAAGTGGAGTTAGCGAAGAAGGTATTTGGTATACTTGCCTTTCTTGTTTAGTGCATTGAGTATAGGAGTTGGGAGGTCACGTTGTGGCTGTACAGGACATTGGTTAGGCCACGTTCGTAATACTGCATTCAATTCTGACCTCCCTGCCATAGGAAAGATGTTGTGAAACTTGAAAGGGTGCAGAAAAGATTTACCAGGATGTTGCCAGAACATTTCAGCTATAGGAAGAGGCTGGATAGGATGGGGTTCTTTTCCCTGGTGCATCAGAGGCTGAGGGTGATCTTTACAGAGGCTTAGTAAATCATGAGGGGCATAGATAGAGTGAATAACCAAAGCCTTTTTCCCCAGAGTAGGGTAGGAGCTGTCCAAAGGCATAGGTTTAAGGGGAGAGGAGCAAGATTTAAAAGAAACCTAAGGGGTAACTGTTTCATGCAGAGGGTGGTGCGTGAGTGGAATAAGCTCCCAGAGGAAGTGGTGGAGGCTGGTGCAAAGCCAATATTTAATAGGCACCTGGATGAGTATATCAATAGGAAAGGTTTGAAGGGATATAAGCCAAATGTTGGCAAATGGGATTAGATTAATTTATGATTTGTGGTTGGCATGGATGAGTTGGATTAAAGGGTCTGTTTCCATGCTGTACAACTCCAAGACTCTATTCCTAAATGAAAGGAGAAAGTGAGGACTGCAGATGCTGGAGAGTCAGTCAAAATGTGTGGCAGTGGGAAAAAACGCAGCAGGTCAGGCAACATCCAAGGAGCAGGGGAGTCGACATTTCAGGCATAAGCCCTTGTCAGGAATGTCTATGACTAAATGAGCCTTAAGATTTTTACCGTTGTATTTCCTGTGATGTCCGTTATAGAAGCCAAGGATTGGAAAGAAGATTTTGCCACAGAATTTTCTGTAGTGTGATGAGAAGATCCAGGGACTGAAATCAGGGTTAATTCTCAATCCTTTTATAAACGGAACTATTACAGAACCACTGGTAACATGCAAGGAGTAACTTTTGCATCCATTTCACTGATCTCTGAAATAGAAATTGTTTGCAGAACTCTATAGAGAAGATTTATTTAATAAAAAAACAATGAACAGTACTTTTTTTATAAAAAATGACGAGGACCATCCTAAGGACAAGTACTTAATGTCCATAAAACTGACTCAGAATTGTCATTCTCTTCAATCACTGCCGTGATCAGACTTCTTCAAAAAGATAATAATCTGCCAACCTGTGATGCATTATATAACCCAGGCTCACATGGCTTATATATATATCCTTTTAAAAAGAATAATTCTGTATCCAGTATAGCTATTAACAAATATATTGGTTTTCATACTGCAAGTGTTGGAGGTTCAATTATTCAATAACTTCTCCTGTAGTGAGTCATCCATAACTCATTTTCAAGACTCCGAATTCATTTACTGTCGTGAAAGGCTTTGTGATATGCTCTTGTTCTGAAAAGGGCTTGAAAAGATTAACTATGGTACTTTAAGCTCTTATTGAAGAAAGTGAATGGTAAATAATATTTAGAACAACAAATAATCTTTAGTTCACCCACATAACAATTAAGAAACTGTGTATTTGCCAGACCCTCATCCAATGCACACCACCACTAAATGGAGTGATTTGAACTTGAAATCCATTTTAAGAAGGTATAGAAGACCCATTTTGTGTTTTGTGACTCTGATCACATTATACTTTTGCACTTATTGAAATAAAACTGAAATACAAAAAACTCAGTTCCAGAAGTTGCTTAAGGAATCCACTTTGACAGTCTTCCTATTTTATGTGTATTTGTGATCTGTTAGATGACCACTTGCATTGTCTCCTGTCTCTACATATAAAATGATCCATTGTTTCATAGAAAAAAATGTTAAATGATCAGATTTGTGTTTAGAATGTTGCATTTTAAGTATTGCAGGTTGCGTAAATGAATCAGGACATTTTTTGTTAAATGAAGTTCAGTTTTTTAATTCAATAATTTGGATATTACCATCAGCAATTCACTCCATTTTATGTTGAAATTGTCTTGCTATTATTCTTCACCCAGTAGGCTACATTTCAAATATGTTTTGGACAAAAAGAATAGGATGCACCTGTCTTTGTCTAGCTTGTTTGTTCTTTACATCAAGTGCTTAGGTTTAAGTGCCATGTACAGTGAGATGCAAAATACTCTTTTTTTTCCAGTTATCAAAGGATTGGATTTACTCCATAGTATTTATGTTGTCCATATAATGTTATTATCTGGAGCGCAGTGTTCCCACCATTTGAGATTCTGTGTAAATGGCGGAAGTTTTCTTATACACACAGTATTAACATGTAACAATGCACGTTTAATCTTCTCACTGTGTCTCATATAAATCTAATGCAAAATAGAAATATTTCCTCTGAATATACTATTCTGTTGACATTGTGTTAAAAGATTGGAAATACTCAAATCCATCATATTATGTCAAGTCAACTTAATTTAATTCTTGATTAGAATATTTAAATATGGGGGCTACAATATATAGAATCACCTGCCAGGTGAATGTGGTAAAAACCGACAGAACTGCGAATGTTGTATATCAGAAACAAAACCAGAAATTGCTAGAAATGTTCAGCAGGTCTGGCGGCATCTGGGGAGAGAAATCAAAGTTAATGTTTCAGGTTTAATGACTCTTCACTTCTGAGTTAACTCTGATTTCTCTCCACAGATGCTGCCAGATCTGCTGAGCTTTTCCAGCAATTTCTGTTTTTGTTGCAAGTGAATACATTGTTTAAGTTTGTCATGTGACATGACCTGAGCCTTGAATGAGGAGATTGGCTAATGATTTCCACTAACCGATGCTCTTGAGGTGAACCTCTTAAGACATTTTCTTCAGAGTTTCATCTACCAGAAAATTAATCCAAAGAAAAAAATGCTTGAAGACCTTCAAAGTTGTTTTTTTAGCTCATGCTTAAAAGATTCCTCTGAATGGACAACATGAATTACTGAGTACTGTCCCTGAAAATGCACTGATGTAACTTTGTTGTGACTTTAATTGATATGAGTCTGGCACAAACAGGGTGCGTTCCGTGTGCTAAAACAGTATAACGTGTGCATGTCAGAACCTGATGCTTAACAAGTGTTTGTGCTAGCGCATACAGACCGAGGAAGTACCACCAGCCTGAGCAGCGATTTCTCAGTCATCATGGAGGAGTCTCCCACTACTACAGGGACTTTCAATTATGAAGCATTGGAAATGACAACAGGCCCAGCAACGCAGGTTGCTTGGTAAGTAATGTTGTGTCTGATGAAGTGCATTTATATTTGGATACATTTGTTATCTATTTTCCTGTTTGGCCTTTAAGCACATCTTCCAATAAGGCATTGGACGCATGTGAGAACCCATCTAATTTTGGGTAATAAGGTATGAAGTTTTCCTTCACCCACTGTTGGGAAGCATTTGCTGCTGATGGATGTGTGATTGATCCAGATCTCTGACTATGACTCACTCTGTGTGAAGATGTGAGCATAAACTCTCACCATGTCATTGCTTCCAGCATTTTGGAAATAAGAACTACTTGATGGACTTGAATTACTACTTAATTGCTTTTTTGTTTTCTTCAAATGCGTTATTTTAATCCTCCTCTTTAATATTAAATTTTAGAGCTATGGTTCAATATACTCAAAAAGCTGGTTGTGCTTCACCCTATTGGAAAAAGAACAGAAAATTCTGGAAATACTGAGCAGGTCAGGCAGCATCTATAGAGAGCAGTGGAATTAACGTTTCAGTTTTTAAAAAAAATTATTCTTTGGACAAGGGCATCGCTGCCTGGACCAGCATTTATTAATCATTCCTAGTTGCCTTTTGAGAAGATGTAGTGAGTTGCTGAAGAAGGGCTCATGCCCGAAACGTCGATTCTCCTGCTCCTTGGATGCTGTCTGTTCTGCACTTTTCCAGCAACACATTTTCAGCATTAAGCAGACCTAAGCTTAACCTCAGATCAGGCGAGATCGGGTGTTTTCAGACAAGTATGGCTGTAGAGAGTTCAATTTCGTTTCAGGTCAGTGGTAACCTCGAGGATGTTAATAGTGGAAGGATCAAGTGATGGTAACACCATTGAATGTCAAGGGGCAATTTTTCGACTCCTGCAATAACACCCCTGAACAGGTTGATTACAAAATATCTATCCTGAGGAAGTCCTGCAGAGATGTCGTGGAGCAGGGATGACTGACCTCCAATCATCAGAATGTGTTTTTTTTTCTCTGACGTCTATTGAATCCAGTTTTACCAGAGCTGCTTGATGCCACAGTTGGTCAAATGCCACCTTAATGTCAGAGCTGTCGCTCTCATTTCACCTCTGGAATTCCGCTCTTCTGTGCTTGTTGGAACTAAGCAGGTGCTGTTTGATAACATGTTGATGACCCCTTCCAATCCATCACTTTATTGATGATCAAGGATAGAGCTTATAGGGTGGTAATTGGCTGGGTTGAATTGGTCCTGTTTTGTGTGTACAGGACGTAATTGGGCAATTTTCCACATTGTCAGGTAGAAGCCAGTGTTGTAGCTGTACTGGAAGAGCTTGGATAAGGGTGTGACAGGTTCTGATGTGCAAATTTTCAGTACTATTGCTGGACACTGTCTGGGCATAGAACCTTTGCAATCTTCAGTGCTTTCGACCATTTTTTTGATATGACATGGCATGAATCAAATTGGCTGAAGACCAGCATATGTGATGCTGGGGACTAGTAGAGGATGCCAAGACAGACCATCCACACAACAATTATGGGTGAAGATTGTTGCGAATGCTTCGGTCTTATCTTTTGAATGATGTGCTGGGCCCCTCTCACCATTGATGTTGGGGATATTTGTGGCATCTCCTCCAATGAGTTGTTTGATTGTCTACCACCATTGGGTGTGGCAGGACTGCAGAGCTTAGATCTGATCCATTGGTTGTGGAATTGCTTAGCTCGGTCTTGTCACTTGCTGCTTGTGCTGTTTGGCATGCAAGTAGTCCTGTTTTGGTAGCTTGACTGGCACATCATTTTTAGTTATGCCTGGTGCTTTTATTATAATTACATGTTTTTGGTGATGAGCTATCTTTATAATGGTCATTTAGGTTCACAACAGGAACAAACAAAGAATCAAACAGATGTCATAAGACAGTAAGATATTGATGAAGAATTAGGCAATTTTGAGTCTGCTTTGCCATTTGATTTTAGTTGATCTGTTTCTCAATACCATTCTCCTTCCTTCTCCTGTAACACTTGATCCTTTTACTAATGAAGAACATATCTATCTCTGACTTAAAGCCACTCAATGACTGGCCTCCACAGCCTTCTGTGGCAATGACTTCCACAGATTCACCAACCTTTTGGCTGAAGAAATTTCTCCTCATCTCAGTTATAAAGGGTTGTCACTTCACTCTGAGGCTGTGCCCTCAGGTCCTAGTCTCTCCTACTAGTGGAAACGTCTACATATCCACTGTACCTAGACTCCTCAGTATTCTATAAGTTTCAATGACATCCCTCCTTGTCCTTCTGTACTCAGTCGTCTAGAGACTGGAATTCTTAACTGCTCCTCATATGACAAGCCCTTCATTCTCAGGGTCACTCTTGTACACTTCCTCTGGACCCCTCCAATGCCAGCACCTCCTTCCTTAGATATGGGGATGAAAACTGCTCTTCGTATCAAATCAGTAGTTTTACTCTAACTGTAGCAAAATACATATTTACCCACTATGTATGTCACTGAGGTTTACTATGTCACCACTAATAAGAATGTGTCTTGCAGATTTGAAGAACTTTTGTGCTGACCCCATTTCCTTTTGTTTAAGATTAGATGGCACAAGGCACACTAACTATCATTAAATCATTCGTTTTTCTTTTAGACGGCTGTAGTGTTGGTGTGAATAAAACACTTCCAATTTTAATATCATCTTGTCACTCTCCCTTTTTATCTACCCTAATTTTCCTCCTCTCTCCTGGCCTCTCAAGTCTTTGTTTAGCTGTTCCTAGCCCTCCTCCTTCTCCACTTCATTAAATTCTTGTTGGATATCTTTGCAGCCATTTATTTTCCTTGCTTTTATTTCTTTCAGTCTTTGCTTCTGTAATGTCAAGTTGCTGCTTTCTGAAATAATATCAAAATGATATTTTTGGAAGTTAAAAATTTAAAATCTTGCACAAGTGTCAATGCTTTGCTTTGATAACACACACTGTCCAAACTGCTGTAAGGGATGCAAGAGTTAAGACCCACTCTGGAAATTGTTGGGAAATGTCCTCTCTACTCCAGAGCAGCTCTTAAGAAATTTGTTTTTTAAAACTTTGCACTAGTTAGCTGCTCATTAGAATTGTAATCTTCATACTATTATCAATACTAGCTGGAGAAATGCCTCGCTGCTTTTCTGTGCCTTGATTTTATTTTAGCCGCCTTGGAGATGTGGAAGCAATTATTTTATTGAAATCTATTCAAAGGTATTCGTTTTTAAGGTCAAAACTGCTCAGATGCACTGCTTGGAGCATTATCATCAAAATGTGTTCATCATGATATATCATTTATCATCAGCCCCTGGATTTCTGAAGTTGTTTTGAGCAAAAATGGAAAATAATTCCATTCACCTCTGATTGTATCTGTTTTAATTGAATTCAGGAGAAAAGGCCGAACGTCGTCACCACAGACTGTTATGTGGAATAAACCTTACCTGCCTAACCAACTAGAGGATCGGTTCTTACAACATGGTATACCTGAAGCTAGGTCATCGTTCTACCAATCAGAAAATAACTTCAGAACAGGAAGTAGCAGCCCCTTGGCTGTTCCTGAAAGAAGGTTAGTCCACTGAGGATATATTGAGTAATGGTTACTTGCTGGCATGCCTAACTTATGGGTACAGGTACACTATTGGTTTCCAAAAGCTACAGGACGGTGAAAGCATCTTGATGGGGGAAAAGAAAACTCCCCTTTCTTGGTGTGGAATAGGATAGATAACTTCATTGCTAACAATTGCAGCATTACTGGAGCATCTGAATGTGAATGATGTATACCTAAAAAGATTAACCTGAACTGTGTGCATTAACATGTAAACTGACTCTGTTTGAAGCTACTAATGCTCTTGAAGCTTGAATGAACATGTGGGTTATATAAATTTTATTCATACCCCTTGTTCCAAACTGCTGTCATGACCTGGTATTAAATGTTTTTGTCTCAACAACCCCACGAGAAGCATATACATTTTTTCGTCAATGTGTACGGATAATGATATCTCAGATTTAGGATGGACTTGGTTTTCATACCCTTTATAATGTTTTAAAGAGTTTGATGCCAATAGTCTGAAATATGATTACCCATTATGTCAGCAACTATGGAAAATAGCAATGTAGACTGCTGATTACTGGTCCTGATTACTACCGCCCAGCAACTGAGCATGTTGAATTTCCAACATGATTGTGGTATACTGATGCAATATACTTTCCTTTATTCGGCAATTTGGCTAACCAATGTACTGTGCCTGTTTTGAATGATTATCATGTTCAAGTTGACAGACAGAGGGCTGGCATGAGTAAAGCAATGAATGTGGTTTGTAAGTTATAACTGTGCTGTAGAATTACTTGCAGTGCGAGCAGGTTACTGACTTGTTTTGAAAATCTGCAAAGGAAAACTGCCTGATTAGTTCTGGAAGGATTGCTAACATATTTTTTCCTCCATAGTAACTTTTGTAGCTTCTCTTGGTTTCCTCAATTCCTGTAATTCTTTAGTGTCTTGCTGTGGTTCTTTTCTAAACTCGTAATTAGTATAGCTCTTTTGTTTTTTTTCTTCACATTATTATTATTTCATCAAACGCTACCCTAATTTACAGTTAAATAAATTTGTAAGTTAATGTAGAGATAAATGTGTGTACAATAGGACATCATTAAAACACATTTTTCTCAGTCCTCGTTTTCCCCAACAAGAAAGTAATGTGACCTCCAAATGTTTATCTCCCTGCTCTGACTCTTCCCTCAACTTTAGGTTTCCACTCTTTTCAGGGGACTGCCTGTCAAAAGGACCAATCAATGAATTGTACCATAAGGAGCAACAAATCTGCAATGTTTCTGTCCTGTATATTTACTGGAGGTCGTGAAGCAAAATGCATCTACTGACCATCTGATATCCATCACAAGTGCATGCCTTTGCACAATTGAGGAAATTATAACAAATTTAAATATCTTCTATTAGGCTCAGAGACTTTAAACAAAAAATGGAATTCGGAGAATGGAGAGGAAAACTTTCTCCTTGTCACCACGCTTTTAAGATCTCCTGAAGAGGATTTCATGATTCGTATAAGCATTGATTTTGATTTCATATTGGCCTTGCAGAATCCAATTACAATCTACATTGAGAGAAGTTACAGCCTGGGTTACGAAATTTAGTCATATTACCATCTACTGAAATTAGATGTACGGTGATGTTTGAAATATTAATTTCCATTGAGTTTTAGCCATGAATGTTATATAGAAAGTTATTCCTGTTCGTGACGACAAAATTTTATTATTGCTTCCAACAGAAGCCTTTAACTTGTAGAAGCAGTCAGGTATTGCTGTACATAATGACTTATTGTCCTATTGGAATGGAGAAGGAAGTGGCACTGCAGTAAAGAAGAAACCAAACGAGAAGCTCTTTCATAACTATGGAGTATGTGGGCTAACCATGTAAAATTTTATATTAAAAGAATACATCAGCACAAAAGGCCAGCTGTGCTTATTTTGTATTTCACTGTCTTCCTGTGCAGCTCCACAGAGTATTCCCAATCTTCATCCTCTTCCACGGATTATGGCAGCTGGCAGATCGTGTCTGGCTGTGGCAGTATTCATGACCAGACTGTAGTTACCAATGACTCACCCCTCCCCTTCAGTGTACAAGATGATGGAGCCAATGGAAGACTGTGAGTGTTGCTGAGATTATGCAACTTTTGCCTCAGAATTATTTAATCCTGTTATAGGTGTCTGCCTTTCTCTGTACATCTGTTGTCCCCCTCATCCACCTCTGACCCCATGCACAACCTGCATGATTCTTTAAGCAGCAAGCTTCCGTTCTGAAATCTCTCTCAGTACAAACACGGATCTCCTCCAAAAGGAAGGAATATTTGCAAACAACTAAGTAGCATGTGTCTTGAATTCTCAAAGAAACTAATTTACAACAATCTTCGGTAACCGGAAAAGCATCACTAGTTTGAGGCTGCCTGCAGAAATGGAAGAAATTTTTAAATTTGCAATTATAGAGGCAGCTGTCGGTAATGTTACCAAATGTGATATCAAGAAAACAGGTGCTCACTTGTTTGTCTTTTGGTGAAGTCGTCTTTGTATTTCAGGCATTTATACCTGACTTTAAATGTATAAGGCTCTCAATAAGCAATAAGTACAATTGTGGGGTGGGAGGAAGAAGGAAGAACAAAACCGAAGTATAAAGGTGAAAATGAACAGACTGTGAGGTGGATTTTTGTGCTGATCTTTGTTGTGGTATGAAAGCAAATTGTTGTGACCTCTTGCATTCAATAAAAGAAATCATTTATGCTTAAATAGCTGTCAGAATTGAAACCAGCAAATAAAGGCGACTTGCAGTGAGAACAGAAATAATTCCCATATCATCATTATTCAGGCAGTGAACTGTTGCTGACACTGTCAATGAATGTCTTAAAAATGCTTGGTGATGAAAGAATGAGCCCTTTTATGGAAAATGATCATCCAGCCACAATATGCCTTCAATACTCCAATCAAAATAAGATTTTCAATTTCTCTGAACCTAGTATGAGATAGAGAGAGATTGGGTTAATAATGTGACTGGCACGAATGGTTTTGATAGGAATATAGAAAGTTTTCGCCTTTTTTAATTACAAGTTTGGTGACTGAACAGGCTTGTGATGTTTGTTGTACCTAAGGTTACATGAACATCTACGACAAAGTTATTTTAATTATGAATAATTCACAAGCACCACAAGTATCTATTTAGTTGTAAGAGATGTAGCTAAAATATAGCCTATAAAACCATCTAACAAATGGGAAAAGAAATCCCAATGATTTGGACCACATTTTATAGAATTGAATTCCAGTGAATCCAATCCTGTGACATTTGTTTACACTTCAGTTTACAGCTCAGAGGTGAAATGTATAAACCCAAATTCTAAATATACCTCCCAGTAGTGCCAGATCACCTTCTTTTCAAATTGATTTAGTTTATACTCCAGATTTGTCTTTTTTTGGGGGGGTTGGGTGGGGGGGGAATAGGAAAGGTGTGACGGACTTAAGCTGTTGGAATGTAACTTTCTTGATTCTTAACCTTGGGTTGTTGTGCCACTTGATGAAGGCTGCTCATTTTTGTTCTGGAATCACATGCTTCTGTTGAAGTCTAGTTAACTGGATAAAGATGTTTTGTACAGCTAGCTTAATTTGATCCCCCTGTTTTGAAATTGAGTTGGCTCTGAGAAGATTGTCCAGATTGGTTTTGAGCTGCTTTTGTCAGGCCCCTTGAATGTTGAGACATTTATCACCCTCCTCTTGGAACTTTGGTTCTTTGTGTTAAGTGGATGATCTGTCCAGAAGACATAATCTCCTGCAACAACTTAAGTTGTTGACTTGAACAATGCCTTAGGCAAAAGTGAGTACTGCAGATGCTGGAAATCCAAGTCTAGATTAGAGTGATGCTGGAAAAGCTCAGCCGGTCAGGCAGCATCCAAGGAGCAGGAAAATCGGCGTTTCGGACAAAAGCCCTTCATTAAGGACTGAAGGCAGGGAGCCTCCAGGGTGCAGATACAAATGGTAGGGGGGGTGGGGCTGGGGAGAAGGTAGCAAAGTGTACAGTGGGTGGCTGGGGGTGGGGATGAAGGTGATAGGAGGGTGAAGCAGATACGTGGGAGGAAGATTGGCAGGTAGGACAGGTTATGAGGATGATGCTGAGCTAGAAGGTTGGAACTGGGGTAAAGTAGGGGGAGGGGAAATGAGGAAACTGGTGAAGTCCACATTGATGCCCTGGGGTTGAAGTGTTCCGAGGTGTAAGATGAGGCGTTCTTCCTCCAGGTGTCTGGTGTTGAGGGAATGGTGATGGAGGAGGCCCAGGACCTGCATGTCCTTGGCACAGTGGGAGGGGGAGTTGAAATGTTGGGCCACTGGGCACTGGGGTTAATTGATGCGAGTGTCCCGGAGATGTTCCCTAAAGCGCTCTGTGAGAAGTGCCTAGTCTCCCCAGTGTAGAGGAGACTGCATCGGGAGCAACGGATACAATAAATGACATTAGTGGATGTGCAGATGAAACTTTGGATGTGGAAGGTTCCTTTGGGGCCTTGGATGGGGGTGAGATGGTTGGGGGGGTGGGAAGTGGGTGCAGGTTTTGCAATTCCAGTGATGGCAGGGAAAGGTGCCAGGAGTGGAAGGTGGGTTGTTGTGGGGCGCGGACCTGACCATCTAATCATGTAGGAGATGCCAGTGCTTTGTTTGAGGATACCCATATGTGGTTTTGTATTTGTCCTTCTGGCAGAAACATTTTTAAAATGATACTCGTGAGAATACAGCTTGCATTGACTTTCCCAAGCTGTTGTTGATTTCCAATGGTTCCTCTTCAGACATTAATGTTATCACGAAACCTGCATTAAAATTAGCCTTGGTGAATGATTTTTTGGGATGGCAGTGACGACTTCATTAAAGTCAGCATAATTTATTCTTAACATTGTCATCCAAGTCAGAGGTTTGGGAATAAGCACTTCAATTACAGCTGAGAGGTGGTGTGATGTCATGAGCTTTTCATTTAAGCATTTGGCAGTGCATCCAAGAACACCTTCTGGAGGTCAATACAAGCTCCTTGCATATGAGGATTTCTGTCAGTTGTATCATTCCAGTTTAAAGTGCTTCCCCACACCTTGTTGCTTCAGCTATTTCCACACATTCCCTCAGGAAGGCAAGTCCTATTGAGAGCAATGATGACTATTTGGAGTTGTTTACAGTTGTTTTCAGATGGTCACTCCTGGGATTATCCATGTGTGTTCTAATTCTGAGAGTTGAAATGTGTCGAGTTTTCTTTCTTTGAATGCACAGTTTCTACTGTGTGTATTAAGGACCCAGGAATCCAACAATATACTGACTATCAACTCATGCAAAGCTTTTTGAAGCCACCACCTATAAAAGAGTAAGTTCAAATTGATATATTCTGCTTCATTAGTAGGATGGAATCTGTCATCTTGAGAATAACTATGCCATCTGGCAATCCTGAAAAGAATATTTCAACAACTCCTCAACCATGAGCCCTTGATAGTGATAATAAGCAATCAAATGTATGAAAAACAAAGCTCTTGATGATACTCAAGTTGCGGTTTTCAAAACTGGGTTTTTGCACGCATTAAGACTCCATGCACTCATGATGCATATTTGGGAGGAAGCGATTTCAGGAATGCAACAGTTGTAAGTGTCTTCAGAGAGGAGGTAACTCATACTGTGGAAATTGTTGTGTAGCAGAGGAAGACCTGATGCACTTGCTCCTACTTCCTGTGGCTGAAGGAAATCTTGTCTCGGGCAGGCTATCTTAGACCTTCCTCGGGAACCTCTGATGTTGTCTTTGAAGCTAAATAAATCCAAGAAAGGTGTTGAACACCGCATGAGGAACTCCGAATTGCACTTGTCAATCTACCCATAGGATTTGCTTCAATAAGGTATGAGGCCCTGCATTCTTCTCCAGCAGTTTGGATGTTGAAGAAACTTCATCATATTCTGCAACTGCCTCATGAAGACAACTGTCTTGAGAGGAGGTCTGAAACATGTGCTCTCAAAATTCGGAATGCTGTGTGAGGGCCTCTTTTTTTTCTATTTACTGTTTACTGGGCTGGGGTCACTCACCTCATCATAGATCAACTGCTGTCTGGTGTGTGTATTAAATCCAGATGGCTCCATTCTGCTCCAGATTTACAAGCCACCCTCTATTTCTTCAAATCTCCATGCAGGAGACTGAGCTTGTTATTAAATGTTAACAAAACTAAGCTAGTTATTTTAACCAAGAATTGGTCAGTCAAATACGCCACTCCCCATATGTGTTGAAAGGAGGACTGGGGACCATGTTAGCAACTTTCCATGTCTTGACAGGAACCTCTCTCAAAAGGAAAACAAACATTGTTGTGCCAGCTTAATCTTTTATGGAATTGAGCAGCGAGTGTTTGACAATGAAGACCTCCACAAGCCAACAGAAGTCCTTGTGTACAGAGCAGTTGTTGCTGCACTGCTTGACTGTAGCACTACCCAAATTCTTATCAGCAGTACAGGTGTTAGATTTCACTAGCTTTTTCTGCATTCTCTGGAATTGCTAGGCGGACAGTCGGTCAAAAGTTGGTGTTCTACTTGAACCCAACTCTGCAAGCATTTAGGGAAAACCTTTGAAAAACTATGATGGACTGAACGCGGTATTTGGACAGCTGAACCTCCCAATCCTTTATTCTCCACTCTCAAATGCCAACTTTCCACTGGTGGACAAAGAATCTGCTAACCTGAAACTTGCCTTGATGCACAGCAGCATTTACATCAATAACTGGGAAGCATTTGCTTCAAATCATTCTGTTGCATCATGCTTTTCATCCAATCATGAATGAGGCACAGCAGGGACACAGAAGGTAGGAAAAGTAAATACTGTAATCCGGTCCCAGTAACAATGGAGTGCTGTGCCACATGCACCCAATATCTGTGGGTTGAGCATTGATCTGTTCACAAGTAGGAACTTGTGATACTGAGTAAGTAGATGTCATCCTCAAATTGTAGACAACTAATGGTGCATTGGATTGTTAAACCTACACATTGTACTAGATTTTGTACAGTCAGAGTTTTTGTTAGTGATTTTTTTTCCAACTGGATAAATTTCTGCCTTCTACTAGACATCCAGGAGATGAATGCTACCTGCCAAAGTGAGATATTTGATGTAAGGCTAACATGGAGCAAACAATTAAAGGGCCAACTATTTTAAGTACAAAACACAAAGTTGGGTAGTATACAGGGGTAGGCTGCATTGCTAATTTCAATACAGGCTAGATTCATGAATGAAAGTCAATTCTACTTACAAGCTGTAAATATCCTATATGTTTAACTTCAAGAAGCTACAGATCCAGAAATTGCTACCAAATTTGTGCTTGCATACAGGAGGTGTTACTATTTGATGTCAGAAGTTGTACAAGCATACATGGCATACTAGACCATTAAGGAAAGCTGAAAATAGCCTCCCTCAGATTGACATTGCAGCTATGAAGTTTACGGTTTAAAAAAATCTGGAGTACAGGCATTATGATGTGATGATGAGGAGTCTGACTGGAAGATAAGTTTTTGTTATAATTGAAGCTGTAGATATATCCTTGTAATTGTAAACTTTTTTTTCGCAATAAATATGCAGTTTTTGCATCATCTGTGAATTTAGAAGTTACTAAAGTGGAATCAGAGTTCTGAAAGAAGTTTTGCGTGCTGAAAGTATCAGACTTCCCATTAAGCATCCACCCCAAGTTGTCACTTTAGAAAGTTATTGAGAGTAATTTTTTAAAGATCAAATAACATTCAGGATCACTTAAATTGTACTCCCAGCTGTAGTCATTTTGTAACTGAGGAAAGGAATACTCAAATGAAACCAAATTAATGGATTCGCGCCAACTTCCAATCCTTTTATCTTTTCTTGTTTAAAAGTAAAGAATTTGATCAGTCTTGAGGAGGAGAAAAAAAAATTACATTCAGTAAGATTACTGACTGGCCTGCCATAATAATTACAGTTGGGGGAAATTGGCTTTCACCTGTTAATGTGTTACTTATCTGGGGGACAAGTCGATTATAATTTTGTTCACTTGAAGTTGTGCATGAAGTACAGTGGGAGAAAGGAATGTCAGATTGGTTCAGTTTTTGCCCTCCATCCAAATCAGTGCATTCCAAGAGCTAGCAAACATGATGTCCAACACCTCTGATTTTGACAAACTGCAATTTATCAAAGATTCTGATTTTGATTTATTTTCTTTAGAGCAGACACTGTCAGCTTGACTGACTGACTGACTGACTGAGTGTGCATGCGCCATTAGGAAGCTATTTTTGTTTTGAAGCAGTCTAAGAGTAAAATGTTTCCAGATTCATTTGAATGCAAATGAAAGGGAGTAATGAATAATATCATGGTCTCAGTTGAATTTCAGATTTATAAGAGAAATAACTTTTATTTTGCAGCTATCAGCACATCCCAGAACGCAGGGCCAAGTTGGAGGAAGTCAGAGCCATATTTTTGTCTGCATACAGTGCAACTGTGGGCCTCCGATCTGTATCGTCCAGTCCATCGTCATCCATTGGTGGACTTCTGGAACAGTTTGCACGTGGAGTTGGGCTGAGAGGCACAAACAGCATTGTCTGACATAGCTGGCTTTTGTTTTTTTTTCTTACAAAAAAAAGTATGGATCACTGTGCAGATAGTGACTGTGACAATGCCAAAGATGGACTTGTGAATTTGTTTTTCAACTCGATAATATATTTCATTTTTTGACCTTAGATAGTATTTAGGTATTTGTGTTTCTTCTCCAGTTCATTTCTCCACCTTCCAGAAATAGTCACTGTCCCCCATCTCACGTCTATTCCACAAATATTGGTGAAAGGAAGTAAAAATAAAACAAATTCAGCCTTTGGTACAGGACTACTTATTCATGAATTTTTTTTTGCCTCCTCTCATTTATATTGGAAAAACTTGTCACAACTATTATTTTCCAGTTGGAGATCCCATATTATGAAGCAATTGGAAGTAGTGGTGAACACATCCAGTGACATTTTTAAATCTTTTTTAAAAATTGCCATCATTGTTAACATACTCCAGTCTATGATCACCTGACTGTATAGAAGAATTTGGGTCTTGCATCTTCCTTCTCAGGCTGCTTTTCAAGATGGTTAGGTGTGATGAAATTAGTTCTTTTAATTAAGGAGCTAGACTGCAATAGAGTTGTTTCTTTAAAAAAAATTAGCAAAATTTCAGCATGGTTGATTTCTTTCTTACAAGTGTGGGTCTTATTGTGGTGTACTCTTGTTGATATAGTGGGATAATGTGTTTGGCATAGTCGTCAATCCTAATTACGCTAACTTATAGAATGGTGGGAGCGAGAGATGGTCTAATCAAATCTGAGAGAATTAAATTTAGAAGCAACTAGCTCAAGCAACTTGAGTGGCCACAAAGGCAAGTTACCTGGTAAGTACAGGAACTAACCACTGCTGTGTTTTTTCATACATTTAACTACTGCCACTAATAAAACTGTCAGTAGTAAATGATTTGGCTTCAGTAAGGTTCTGCTAAGCTTCTAACAACTTGTTCAACAAACGAATACTGTTTGTCAATTTAAGAAAGAATACAATAGTAAGATGGTATGTTGTCATTAGCAGATCTAATTTAATTCAGCGTTAGACTTATTTTCTAAAGATTTAAGATTGTTTCTATTTTTTTAATACTGCATTTAACCTGCTTGAGAAACTTGGATAATATTTTTGTAACATTTTTCTTTAAAAATATTTATTTTAAGCATCCATGTTTCCTCTTAAAATGTAATTGTTCTTCTCTGGGTTCCTGCTATTCACATTTTACAACTTTTTTTATTTTGTTGCCGTTGAAGATTAAGTGAAGAGAGAACTGTGTATTGCAGCATTTGAATTGCAAATCTTGGAGTTTAAATTTCATGCTTCAGCTCTTTATAGGATGGAGACCATTCAATGGTTAAATGACCTTAATGTTTTGATCAAGCTGTTGACTCTTAGATCAGCATTGAAGACTTTAACATGGAAGAGCATAAGAAAGGTCAAGGATGATGAAAGACTGTAGTCCATCAAAGTTCACTCCTCCAATGCCACAATTCTCCCATTATGTCCAGTTACATTTTGAATGCCTAATTTTGTTGCCTAACCTAGGTAGCAAACCTATCCTAACATTTTGCACTGAGTAAAGAATAGCAACCGAGTAATTGTTCCAAACTTTGGATTTCACTAATTTAAATCCACCTCACTTAGAGATGTGTTTGCCATATCTGTGGTATTTTAACCTTCTTCACAGATCCTCTCCTCCTCCTTCCGCCCCTTCACCCACCTCTATGTTTCTGGAATCACTTTTAGGATTAGGTTTTTGTTTATTCTAAATTTAAAAGGTGTGAGGAGGATGCAGTAGCACTTGTTAAAAAATAAAACAATATTTTGAGTGTAGATCTCTCAAAATCTACTGTAAATGAAAACCAGTATACCTAAAATGTTAATTGCCTTGTATCACTTCAGCTGCTGGCCAACCTGTTGTACATTTCCAACACTCTCTTTTTATTTCAGATTTCCAGAACTTAATTTTTTTTTAAATTCCTGCAGTTCTTTATATACTTTACTTCCCAGTCCACTCCTACCCTCTGTGACTGACCATAAACAATACGTAGTATTGCACATGGTAATACTTTATTCTTAATAAGTATTGATAAGACAGTTCAAACTGATCATGGTAAGTTGGTTTTTTTTTTAAAAAAAAATGAAGTTAAACTGACATTTTTAATCATTTGACTGTGAATTTGAGATTCATCTGTTTAAGTATGTGCATGGCACATTTGGAATGTTTCTTTAATGATTATACATGAAATTATCGTGCCCAACAAAAGTACTCTCCAGAGACTGATTAAAGATCCTTACATCTTGTGTTCAAGTTTTAGATGGAAAATTTAACAAGAATGTATCGATCAATACAAAGTGTAACCCTCTTGGTAGATTAATCAGGCATTTTTCCAATTAGCTGTAGCCAATCTAAGCCCCCTTTTTTTTTTCCCTATTATCCCCAACCCACCGTGTTCAATTTTAATACTATTTTCTGCACGAATATTTGATTGTTAACCTGCATAGCATATCTCAATGATTAAGGCACTAAATCTTTCTTGAGCAGTAGTTATTTACTCTCTCTGCTTTCTTACGATAAATGTACAGAGTGATCCCAGGAAAGTGCGCCATGACATCCACATTGGTCTGTTTTTAAAAGATACATTGCTTTATTACAACTAAGTTTACTGTTTTCTAATCCTTATTTACAATGAAAAATGTCTGATTTTGGATTTGTTTGGATAACTTGGGGACTTCAACAAATGCTGGAAATCCTTCATTAGTTGCAGCATTCCCCTCCCCCAGCCTCCCATCCAAGAGTGTAAGAAGCATCAGTTTTTTTAAAAAAGCTCTCAATTAGTTATTTATCCAAGATAACTTTTCTGAGACAGTATTTATTCTTAAGGCAGGATTGCACTTCATGTCTTAATGGTGTAGGTAATCTCTGAAAAGATTTGTAATTATCTTTGTGAACTGAATATGCTTTCGGATTTGATGTCAGGAATTTTGAAGACAAAGGTCTTCTGCCCCCCCCCCGAGAAAAAAGAAAAATTATACATGCCTGGCTTCTGCAATAAGACAGCTAGAAATTTGGTATCTTTGTGAGTACTGATGAAGGGTTATGCTGCCCAAACCTGCTGTGCCTTTTCCAGCGCCACACTTTATCGACTTATCTTTTTGAGTTGCCAAATTGACCTTGGTGTTGACTATATGACGACCAAGATCACTGAAGGATCCAGCTTGTTACTGGAATGAGAGATTCCCATTAGCTGGAAGTACTCTATTAGAAATGGTCTACTGCCTTTACCACACAGAAACTGTGACCTATACTCGCTGAGGGAAATCGACAGCCAAAAAGCTCTTTACATTGGATTCAAATTTGGCTGGAAGAACAATCGGAGTTATCGAGCAATAAGACACTAAGCCAACAAGAAGTACTATAAATGTACCTGATAGGAGGAATACCATGCTTAAGAGTGGTCTATCTCTTTAAATTTATGTTCCTCCGGTTTTGAAATCTTAAAGCTGCAATGTCATATTTGATTTATTTTTAATTCAACCTTGCAAACAGCAATTAACTTATGGCAAAAAGTGCTTCTGAAAACTGTTTTGTGAATTAAGCCATATTATCACCCATAAGCATGACAGGTGTCCTTCCTCATTTTTCCATGTAGATCTGGAGTAACGTAATCATCTAGTATTGCGACCGGTTTTTGGCAAGCAATTGTGTGGTTATCGATGAAATTTTTTTTCTATGACTCTACAAGCTATTTGCTGCACAAAGATGCAGCATTTGCTGCAATGGTTATTTAAGCATCAATTCTTTTGGAAGCCCATTCTCCTTTGATAATGCTCCTTTATAGCTGCAGTCTTGCACATAAATAATTTTGGTCAACATTTTCCAAATACTCTTTTTCAAAAAAAGTGCATGAGATTCATATAAAAAGATATTTGTCTAAATGTAAATGAAAAAATTATTTTGAATTGTTAAATTAAAACTACTGTAAAACTAGATTCAAAGTGCATCTCTTAATGCTGTACATCATTTCATTCTAGAAATTAAGAATCAAGTAGACTATTCTTGAAAGAAAGCTTTGTTGGATGTATAAAGCTACGGTTGTCTAAATAGTAGAGTAACAATCTCTGCTTTCAAATATTGAGATCATGTACTGTTGCTTTCTTTTAGTAGTAATGGTGAGGGACATGCAGTTCATCTGGAAAGAAAGTTTGTTTGTGTTATTAGTTATTCTCTGCAACATTCACCTATATCTCCATCCATTTTAAATCAAGACTACAAGGATGATCTGAATCACAACAGCCACTTAAACTGGGCCAACTCGTGTAGGGTATCTAGAGCATGTTCTGCAATGTACTCTGATTTGATATTTAGTTTGGAACACTGACCCCAGTCAATTTTCTTATCTCTTTACTGATCCTGTGCAAAACCTTCCAGTATACAGTCAGAAATAATAACTTGTTCAACTTGATTTGGTCAGTGAATTGAGGCCTTATATTTTCCCCTTTCTTGCTGGATCATTCATCTATCAAGCTTAACAGAGCAATGTTGAGGTAATTTGTGTTTATATGTTGCAGGAACTCCTTTTGGCGAAACTTGTTTATGGAATATTCTGTACTCTTGAAGTGAAAATACGACTTAAATTTTCACAGATTACTGTTCCATGAAGTGCAAAATCTTGCAATATGGCAAATTACTGTAATGGTTCTTCAGGACTTCTTGAACTTGTTTCAGGCATTATCTGCATGTCTATAAAATGTTTCAACTTGGATACAAATTAAAAAACTTGTAATCTTGATCAAATGGTTGTGATATTCTTTTGAATGGTTCTATTGAATGTGTCACAGAGCCCAAAGGTGTGCTTAAACACAGTACTATTAACAATTCTTTTTCATGAACTTAATTCAGACTCTAGGCTGAAACTATAAAGTTATTTAAAAGCTTATGGAAAGCATATAGATCCTATCCTTGGCTGTCCTGATCATTAATTGAACTTGCACAATTTATTAATGCCTTAAATATTTTATTTTCATATCTGCATGGGAGACCCTTTATATTTCATTGCTGTTGGGCTCTGCTGTTCTTGTAATTACTTGTAGGTTCAAAATTGGCACATCATTGAAACAGAAGCATAGAATCTAGCAGCAGAGTAAGCCATTTAGCCCTTTTGATCCTGCTCCACCCTTTATTATGATCCTGGCTGCTTATACAATTCAGTTGTCTGTTCCCACTCAAGTTCTATGTTCATCTCCTTGAAATGATTCACTTTTTTTGGTCTCCACTGCATTCTGTGGTAGTGCATTCCATAGGCTCACCACCCTCTGGGTGAAGAACTTACTCCTTGTGTCAGGCTTAAATGATTTACCCCATATCGTTAGTGTGTGAACCTGCCTAGTAATGTTAGCATTCTTAGATTTATGTGAGATCCCCCTCATTCTGTTGAACTCCAGCAAATATATTCTGAACTGATCCAACCTCTCCTCAGTTGTCAGTCTCACCAACCCAGGAATCAGTCTTGTAACCCTTTGCTGCACTCCCCCTATAGCAAGAACACTATTCCTCCAGTAAGGAGACCAAACTGTATTCCAGCTATGATCTCATTAAGGTTCCATATAATTGCAGCAAAACATCCCTGCTCCTAAACTCAATCCTCTTGTTAATGAAGGCCAACATACCATTTCCTTTGTGATCGTGTAAACTTCAGAACTTGTGTGGATTGAAAGAATCAACAGTAAATCATTCTGGAATAAACTTTCCTGAGATAAACAAACTGATAGAGAAATTAGGCACAATATACTAATTAGCCATACCTGGGAAGAAGGAATGGAGGCAACATAAGCTAGTTCCTTGGGGACAGGAGGTAACATTGCTTTATCACCGACTGTCTTAGGACAAATGGGCAGTTAAGATTGCTTGTAAGGAGGGATGCCCTGAAGTAAAGGGGTTAATTGC
>NW_025213324.1:0-555 GCF_004010195.1 Chiloscyllium plagiosum
TGGTAGATGGTGTTTGCTTGGCCTTTAGTAAAGTCTTTGACAAGTTTCTGCATGTTAGACTAAATAGTAAAGCTAGATCACATGGGATTCAGGGTGGGCTTGCAAATTGGATATGTAATTGGCTTGATGGTAGAAGTCAGTAGATGATGGTGGATCATTATTTTTCAGCCTGGAGGCCTGTAACCAGCAGTGTTCCACAGGGAGCCGTACTGGCTCCACATCTGTTAGTCATTGAAATGAATGATTTAGATGAGAATATGCGAGGCATTGTTAATAAGTTTGTGGACGAAACCAAAAGTGGTGAAACAGACAGTGAAGAATGTTACCCGAGGTTACAAGGAGATCTTGATCAATTGGGCTAAAGGGCTGAGGAATGGCAGATGGAATTTAATTTGGATACAGGTGAGGTATTGCATTGTGGTAATACAACCAAGGACAGGACTTATTGGTAGGGCCCTGGGTAGTGTTGCAGAGCGGAAAGACCTCGGGGTTCAGGGACATATTTCTTTGAAGTTTGCATCACAGGTAGACAGGGTAGTTAAGGAGGTATTTAGC
>NW_025213324.1:4559-10199 GCF_004010195.1 Chiloscyllium plagiosum
CCCCCAGGGATGGAGCACAGCCAGAGCCATCTCAGTGGGATCACAGTGGGGGGGAGGGGGGAGGGAGGGTGGAGGTGTGAGAGAATGCAGCAGGTAAACAGTTTCATCCAGTCTGCCTTTGTCTACTCCTACTTTGCATTTTATTGTTTGAAATGAAAGCCAAATGTATTTTCAAACTGATCAAATTCCTTTTGTCTTTGTGGTTTCCTATTGATTATTGTAAGAAATCTCAATTTGAGATTGCCAGGAATCTAACCCAGGTCACCTGATTGGAAGACATCTACACTGACCATGATGGCACCATCACTGTGCCCTTTACCACAACACAGTCCCCAAACATATTTAAAAAGACCTTTATCATGACAAATAAAACAGAGTTCATGTTGATTCACTGAAAGTGATATTGGGTCAGGTGACAATACCTTATATGGAGAGGTAGATTTGAAGGATCATTGACATCAGAGAGGGAGCTGGGTCATTGGGTGGGTGCAGGGAGGGAGTCCAGAAATCCCTCTGGTTGGGCTTGGATTCCCCGGCAATGCATCAGCTGGTTCATGGAAAGGAACAAATAAAGAAACGGAATGATATCAGAAAAATAGTTTAGTACAGACTGCCTTTGACTTCCCCTGCTTCCAGAGATGGTAATGTGTGACATAGGTAAAACAGTGTTACTTCTGTAATCATAATTACTTATGCAAGGTAAGTGAACTCACACCAGTGTATAATTGTTTGTTTCAGTCAAGAGCTGAGTCAACAAGCATGAAAACTAGGTGGAGGAAATACATAATTGTTTTTGTATTAGCTAAAATGTGCATACAAGAATGAAATGTGCCTGCAAACAATGGTAGATGTTACAGATAAATAGATAAGGTGCTGTGAGGGGAGGGGGTTAAGCTAGATATGCCTGTACAAACAATAGTTATAAGCATCTATTTCCCGCTTCTGCAAAAACAAGAACAAACCACAATCGAGAAGTCATGAGGTCATAAGATCATAACAAGTATGGGAAACAGATGATAGTGAGGGAGGATATACCTAACAATGGATCACGGTAGGATGTGGTCAAACGGCCTTGTGAGGCCAGAAATAAGCATTTTGTCACAGACAAGGCCGGATAAGGCAAGAGATAAACAAGAGTAATGGACACCGGTCTTAGAGAGGTGGGAGATGTAAACTGGGGAAGGAGCAATGGGAGGATGGAATAGGAACCAAATTACATAAATGTTGTGTGCTAGTTGAATTCAGTGTGTGTGTGTGTCCCTGCCTTGTGGACAGTGGGCACCACACCCCTCTTGCAAGAGCGAAATAAATGACACTACTGATTCAGATCTTGTCTCGGACTGTAATTATTGAAGGGAGTGAGCTTCGTTTCTCACAATAAGAATTCACGTGGAGGTACAGAAAGTTCAGGAAGTGAGAAGGGCAGCAGGATTAGCAGATGAGGACGTGTTGGTGCATAAGACAAGCTTCTGACAAAACTTTTGTCCAGTGAGGGATAGAAGTTGGGAGAAAGGGAGATCCTACGCTATGAAACCCAGAGTAAAGAGCACTGGTAAGATGTTAGCACAGGATAAAAAAGAATCCCGAGGGGGTGGACAGGAGATGAAAGGCCTCAGGTGTTTTCACTGTAATGGAGTGGGACACAGAAAATGACAGTGCCAGTGGTTTCAGAAGGGCACTGGGAAAAGATGTGGTAAAAGAAGCTGAGCTAGTGGCCTTAGTGAAGGTAGTAAAGGAGACCCCAATAAGAGCCGAGGAGCTGCAGGAGACTGCACAGCCGAGGCAGGGGCTGGGTATGGGGTTAGTATCTGATTTCAACAAAAAAATCACCTCTGTGGGTAAAGGTTACTCAGAAAGAACAGCGGGAGAAGGACAAGAAGTTATAATTTTGTGAGATACACGATCTAACCAGTCCCTGATAATAAGGGATGAGCGAATATGCATTCTTTCTGATTTGTTACACGAGAGTGTGGTAATTTGTGGGATAGATGGACAGAAATTTAGTGTTTCCCCTCTGTAAGATCAGGTTGGAATGCCAACCCAAAGTTGGGGAAGTTACAATGGGAGTGATTGACAGAGTGTCTGTTCCAGGAATTCAGTTTGTTCTAGGGAAAGATTTGTTAGGATCCAAGGTGGGAGTGACACCCTTTGTTGTGGAGAAGCCCAAGGAAGACCAAGAAACTGAGGAGTTAAAGCAGAAATATCCTGGTATTTTCCCAGTCTGTGTGGTAACCAGATCCCACTCTCATAAAACACAGCACAAAGCAAAAAGTAAAGAGAAAGATGAAGGAGTTGAGGTTCAGTTTGCAGATACCCTGCTTGATGTAATGGTGCAGGAAAAAAACTGACCAGGCAGAGGGTTAGACAGACGTGATTATTCCTGAAAGATGAAGAGACTTGCAATAGCAAGACAAGATGATAAAACGTACGTATGTGGATGCGTACTCTGAAAAGGAGGCAGAGAATATTCCGGAGGGTTATTATCTGAAAGACAGAATCCTCAGACAGAAACGGCAGCTTAGTGCAGAGGAGAAATAGGCCGAAGTGCACCAGATTGTGTTGCCTGTAGCATACAGATGTTATGGGTAGCACAGGAACTACCTTTAGGGGGTCATGTAGGGGTACGAAAGACTCAGGCTAAGGCCTGCACAAGGATATGGTTAACTTTGGCCATACCTGTCATACATGCCAAATGGTAGGTAAGCCATAGGCAGTAATAAAACCAACACCTTTGTTGCCAATTCGTACATTTGAAGAACCTTTCACGTGGGTTAGAATCGATTGTGTAGGTCCCCTCCCGAGAACTAAAAGTGGGAACCAGTACATGTTAACCATAATGGATGTGTCTACCAGATTTCCAGGGGCAATTCCATTAGAGTGTCAAGGCAAAAAGGGTAGTCGGGGAGTTAGTATCTTTCTTCACACGGTATGGGCTACCCTGAGAGATTCAGTCAGACCAAGCGTCACATTTTATGGCTAGACCTTTTAAGGAGCTTATGGATAGCTTCGGTATACAGCACTTTAATCCCAGTGAATATCATCCTGAATCCCAGGGAGCTTTAGAAAGGTGATATCAGACCTTGAAATCCATGTTGAGAGCATATGCTGTCAGGATTACCTGCATAATTGGGATAAAGGTATCCCATTCGTATTGTTTGCCATTAGAACGCCCCAAATGAATCTATTCAGTTTACTCCCTTTGAGTTAATATTCAGTCATGAAGTGAGAGGCCCTTTGAAATTGATTAAAGAAAATTTGACAGGACCAAAGTCGGAGATCTCACACTTAGATCATGTATTAGAGATGAGGGAGAGACGAAATCGAGTAGGTGAGGCAGCTAGACAGCACGTAAAAAGGGCACAGTGTAGAATGAAGCAGGTGACAGATAAAAGCTCTGAGACTCGGACATTTTCCCAAGGGAATGACGTGTTAATATTGTTACTCATGATAGGAGATCCCTTCAAAGCCAGGCTTTGTCATCCCTATCAAATTGAGAAAAGGTTGAATCAAGTGAACTATTTAGTAAAGATGCCAGATAGGCAGAAAGGGTATCAGGTATGTCATGTGAACATGTTGAAATTTTATTACACTAGAGAGAAAGAACTGGAGAAACAGATGCTAGTTACTGCCCTGCAGAGTGAGGAATCAAATCCAGATGATGTGGATTTGAAATAGATTAAAAAATGAAGAAGTCCTTGAGGAGTGGGATAGGTTAGCAAGCAATCTGTCTCAGGAGCATAGAACAGAGTTGAAAGATTTGTTACCGCAGTACAAGGACATATGTAAGAATCAGATAGGGAGGACAAATGCTATTGTCCATGAAGTAGACATAGGGAATACTGCTCCGATAAAACTGCTGCCCTATCAGCTTAATCCTCTCAAAGACAGACAGATCTAGAAGGAGGTGGAGGCTATACTCGATTAGGACATCATCAAACCAAGCCAGAGCGAGTGGAGTTCGGTGATTGTCTTAGTTCCCAAAACAATGTTTCTGCATGGATTATCGGAAGGTCAATGCCAACTCATATCCAATTCCCTGATTGGAGGACTGCATTGAGAAAGTCGGACAAGTCAGTTAAATCACCAAGTTGGACTTAATGCCTGGTTACTGGCAGGTACCTTTATCAGAGTTGGTGAAAGAAATTTCTGTGTTTGTAACCCAGAGGGGCTATATCAGTTTAAAGTGATGCCGTTTGGAATGAAGAATGTGCCCACCACATTCCAAAGACTCATGAACAAAGTTGTAGCTGGGTTCACAAACTGTGCAGTCTATTTGGATGATGTAGTGATCTTTAGTAATTCCTGGAAAGATCATATGGTACAGTTGGCAAAACTCTTTGAACGACATTGTGAAAGATGTTGTAAAACTTGAAAGGGTTCAGACAAGATTTACAAGGATGTTGCCAGGGTTGGAGGATTTGAGCGGTAGGGAGAAGTTGAATATGCTAGGGCTGTTTTCCCAGGAGCACCGGAGGCTGAGGGGTGACCTTATAGATGATTATAAAATCATGAGGGGCATGGATAGGATCAATAGACAAAGTCTTTTCCCTGGGGTGGGGGTGTTCAGAACTAGAGGGTGCAGGTTTAGGGTGAGAAGGGAAAGATAAAGAGACCTAAGGGACAACTTTTTAACTAAGAGGGTGGCAAGTGTATAGAATGAGCTGCCACAAGAAGTGGTGGAGGCTGGTACAATTGCAACATTTAAAAGGCATCTGGATGGGTATATGAATAGGAAGGATTTGGAGGGATATGGGACAGGTGCGACTGGATTGGGTTGGGATATCTGGTCAGCATGGACAAGTTGGACCAAAGGGTCTATTTCCGTGCTCTACACATTTATGACTATGAGAGGTAAGACTGGTGATAGACTGAAATAATGTGGAACTTGCCAAAGCAGAGGTGACATTCTGGTGAAGTAACATCGATCATGGAAGGTGACCCCACAGAAAGCAAAGACGAAAGCTGTCGAGGAATTTCCACAACCAACATTGAAGAAAGAGGTGCTTCGATTCTTTGGACTCAGTGGATTCTATTGGAAGTTTGCTCCAAACGTTAGCAGTGTAGTGGCACTGTTAACCGATTTTCTGATGAAGAACACAAAGTTTCAGTGGAGAGAACCATGCCAGAAGGCATTCAACCATTTCAAATCGATATTAACCACCAAACCAGTTTTAGCTACAACAAATGTTTCAAAACCTTTTAAAGTCGCCATCGATGCTCGTGACATTGGAGTTGGAGCTGTACTCCTCCAGGAAGATGAGGATGGGATTGAACTGCCACTAAGGTGGGCATGTATTAAGAAACTTCTGAAAACGAGTATTCATAAAACAATTTACAACCAGAAATGGATCTGTGCAGTCTGTCATCCACCAGGAAAAATCAATACATGAAAAAGTGTGGTGGACGTGCAAAAAAAAATTCCTTTTTAGAGGAATTAAAGAACCGCCAAGGATCAACAGCATTAAACTCCTCCATAAAAGTTATGTTAGCAGATTTAGGCTGGGCACTTGGAACAGAGGCAGAACGGTCTAAGGGAGGATTCAACCAACAATTAAAATCTCCTCCCAAGATTAACGGGTGTGAATATCCAGTAATATTGCAAAGTCTGAAAAAAGCCTAATTGTCCCAGTTGGGAGCATA
>NW_025213324.1:10491-13766 GCF_004010195.1 Chiloscyllium plagiosum
AAATCTGCCAGTAGAGTCAGATTGCCAGCAGAGTCAGACATAATGAATAAATTTATGTAAAAGAAAAGCAACTCCTTTTCCTGAGAAGATTTGTAGCTCATCTTGATGGTAAGTCTGTAAGTTATCTCGCTGAGTTTGAAGGTTTGTTTTCAGACATTTTGTCTCCATACTAGGTAACATCGTCAATGAGAGTCTCTGAATGGACAAATGCAATAGAATGAAGCATAAGCTTTAAACAGTCAACACAGAAAAAGAAAAAAAAATCTTGCACTACAAGAAAAGTTAGATAAACTCACACAAAACTTCATTTCATACAAAACTGATATTTGGATAGAAAATCTTTCAGACCATCCACTTACCGATACAGAAAAAGCAGTCCTAGTCAGAGGGTTAAACTACAATTACAAAGACATGAGTAATAAGGATTTCCTCACAGCATTTGAACCTACTTTAGAAAAACGTCTTTCAGAGGAAACACAGCAGACCATAGGACAAGCTATTGTACCGACATTAGGCCGATAAAAGGAAGGAAACACACTTAATGCTCAAGAAAATAAAGCCTTAGAAAAACTTAAAAAGGAGAATAACATGGTTATCCTACCTACAGACCATGGACACATGACTGTTATTTGAAAAAAAAACTGCCTGTTTTAAAAAAGCAAATGCTCTACTTGCAGATACTGAAACTTACCAGTAGGTGGCAATACTTCATCAAACAAACTTACAGGAAACTTGGCACCAGGATACATGAACACCACTGGCCACCAAAATACACTACCCACTATCACTAGTTTCTAAACGTACAGACAAAGATGGACATCACTTTGACTGGGACAACACACATATCTGACAGGCAAAACAGAGACACACACAAGAATTCTTAGAAGCATGGCATTCTAACGAGAACTCTATCAATAAACACATCGAGTTAGACTCTATTTACTTTCCCTTGAACAAAAACGGAAATGACATCACCCACCTGAAGTAACCAAATAGAGAGGTGGGACATACAACCAGCACTTCACCAGAGACTCTCACTGATGATGTTGCCTAGTATGCTGATGAAACATCTGAAAGCAAACCATCAAGCTCAGCGAGCGAATTACTTACTTATTCGCAACTCCTCTCGATCTGCCAGAAAAGGAGGAAAAATGCACTTGTCTAATCCAACCTCGTTTCAACTTAGGACTGTCTTTATTTTTCAAGTGGGTTTCTTGTAAGTAAATTATATGGTCATTAAGATGGTGTAAATAATGTAAAATCTTAGTGTGTTTGATTGGGTTGTTCAGGCCTTTGCAATTCAGACTGGCAAATTTAATGTCCCACCTACCAAGGGCGGTGAATCATTAGCTGTGTCATATGTAATACTCACCATTAAATCCCAAAAGTGCAATAATAGATAAACAAGAGTAAACCTTGCAAAAGTGAGGTATGTGACTAATTGTGCAACCTCTCAAAAAAAAGTCTTGAGTAAGGAAACATGTACTTCTTGGTGGATGAGGTCAAATGTAACAAGAAACCAAATCCAAGTCTGTAAGCACAGCATACCGTCCATTTTAATCTCCCCAGTGGGAAATGCAGTAAAACTAATGTCTAACTGACCTAGTTAGGCCCAAACATCAAACCGGCTCTGGAACTGCAGTCTTTTAAAGGTTTTTATTCACAAGGTCCATAACCCGACCCCGGTCATCAAACCTATGTGTTAGTCTGCTCGGCAAGATGATATGTAATATCGCTGGATAACGAAGGGCAAATGTAACATTCGCAGATGAGTGAGGCTCCTTTTTGACCTTGGCAAAAGCCACACAATGCTTCACAACAGTCGGGTGAAATCAGGAAAAATGTGTCCTCTCTTTCCATTATATACAAGGGGAGAAGCTACTCCAGCATAGCGTAGAATGTGATTTCTCACTTGAAACTGGTTCACCCTGTCAGCCATCGGGCGAGGTAACCCGCCTTCTTTCAGTTTAGCACGCAGCGTACGATGAGCCTCGTCCAACACGAGTTTAGCCTCAAGTCTGAGCAAGTCCTGTAAAAGTTGGGCCATAAATTCTGTGGGATGAGGATCCTCCAATTCTTTGGGTAAACCCACAAGTCGAATATTATTCCTGGAGCAGGCCTCCAAGTCTTCACATTTTTTCATCAGAGACTCAATCGTAGCAGATAACATTAGCTTGGAGGTTAGTTATCTGGTTATCATGCTCATGAGCCAAATGTTCCAGGTTCAAAATACTCCTGCATTGTGAAGAACCGTTTTTCTCCAACTGCTTCAGAGCAGCTGTTACCTCCTTCCTAACCCTCTCTCAAATTACAGATTCAAACTTAGTAATGATTTCAGTCTGCAAATCCTCCATCACGTCCTTAATGCTAAGTAGTGTGGCTTCATTGCTATCTAGTTTCTCTGGAGACTTGGGCTCAGGCGAATGGTGAGGCTTGGCACGACTGGACTTGTCTGTCTCAATTTTTGTTTGAGAAGTTGTCATTTGCAAACTTACAGGTAAAAAGTAGGTCGTATTTTTAAAAAATATCCAAACAGAGTGTAGAGGGCGTGTAACGGCTAAATTTAAGAAATCGAAATATATAAATTTACTACATTCCTGAGGAGTGGCCACAAACTATGCCCTACATCCTCCATGCCAACCTGCACTCCCCATTAGGCAGTTTCGAGGTCGCTCTCCTCCATTGAATATCTTAAGGAGTTCAATAGTCCTGAGGGTGGCCTGTTGGTTATTCCTGGTGTTGCATGTTCCTGGTCCAATCCAGATTGCTTCCCTCTCCCGAGCCTCGAGACTCCCCATGAGCTGCAGCAGCGAAGCTGTTTTCTTACAGTCACTGGAAGGAGTTTGTTTTTTAAAAATACCCTCTGCTTCCACTGCAGCTGACACCCCTGGGAAGAGAGGAAGGGCCAGTGGCCTCCCCGTGGATTCTGGCTTGAAACGCTGCAGCCACATGTATTTTCAAACTGATCAAATTCCTTTTGCCTTTGGGTTTTCCTTTTGATCAATGTAAAAAAGTCTCAACTTGCGATGGCCAGGAATCAAATTGCCTTGAGGGACTTACCTCTGTTTTTCAGGAGCAGCGAGGAGAGAGGGAGAGAGGAGCGGTGGATGTTGGGAGATATGTTTCTGCTTTAAAAACTGACCTCATGAATAGATGGAGCACAGGCTGAGCAGGATGGACATGGGACTGCTGAGTGAGTGAAGTAATATATTTGGGTGCTTGGCTTCCCCGAAACACTACTGAGGTGGTGTCTCCTACCCATCAACCTCCTCTCA
>NW_025213324.1:16303-26173 GCF_004010195.1 Chiloscyllium plagiosum
CTCCAACCACAAGGGATGAATGCAGATTTCTCCGGCTTCCTCATTTCCCCTCCCCCCACCTTATCTCAGTCCCAACCCTCGGACTCAGTACCGCCTTCTTGACCTGCAATCTTCTTCCTGACCTGTCTGCCCCCACCTCCTCTCTGGCCTATCACTCCCACCTTAACCGCCTTCCACCTATCGCCTTCCCAATGCCCCTCCCCCAAGTCCCTCCTCCCTACCTTTTATCTTATCCTGCTTGGCACATCCTCCTCATTCCTGAAGAAGGGCTTTTGCCCAAAATGTCGATTCTCCTGCTCCTTGGATGCTGCCTGGCCTGCCGAGCTTTTCCAGCATCACATTTTTCAGCTCTGATCTCCAGCATCTGCAGTTCTCACTTTCTCCTTATTTCACTGTGGGTAAAGTGTTCAAAAAGTTTACAAGAGATAGGATTTATAGTCATTTGGAAATGAATAAATTGATTAGGGATAATCAATACGGTTTTGTGAAAGGCAAGTCATTGCTACTTCTCCTTTATTGAGTTATAGAGTTATAGAGATGTACAGCAAGGTAACAGACGCTTTGGTCCAACTCATCCGTGCCGACTAGATATCCCAATTTAGTCTAGTCCCGCCTGCCAGCACCTAGCTCATATGCCCAACAAGATGCCTTTTCAATGTTGCAATTGTACCAGCCTCTACCACTTCCTCTGGCAGCCCATTCCATACACATGCCACCCTCTGAGTGAAAAAGTTGCCTCTTATGTCTCTTTTATATCTTTCCCCACTCAGCCTAAACCTATGCCCTTGAGTCCTGGACTCCCCCACTCTAGAGAAAATACCTTGTCTACTTAACCGATCCATGCCCCTCATGATTTTATAAACCTCTATCAGGTCATGCCTCAGCATTCAACACTTCTAGCCTATTCAACCTCAAATCCTCCAACCCTGGCAACATTCTTGTAAATCTTTTCTGAACCCTTTCCAGTTTCACAACATCTTTCCGATAGGAAGGAGACCAGAATTGCATTCAATATTCCTAAAGTGGCCTAACCAATGTCCTGTACAGCTGCAACATGGCCTCCCAACCCTTGTAGTCAATACTCTTGACCAATAAAGGGAACGATAACAAACGCCGCCTTCACTATCCTATCTACCTGTGACTCCACATTCAAGGAGCTATGAACCTGGACTCCAAGGTCTTTTTGTTCAGCAACACTCCCTCGGACTTTACTATTAAGTGTATAAGTCCTGCTAAGATTTCCGGCTGTAACAGTTGCTCCATTTTTGAGGTTGTTTTAGGTGTTTGAGGTGATTTCCTCGAATTCCAGGAGTAGCAATTACTGTTTTATTTGCTGTTGTATTGTTATGGAACTTTGGAGAGTTATAGATTAGATTCCCTACAGTGGAAATAGGCCCTTCGGCCCAACAAGTCCAGACTGACCATTCGACGAGTAACCCATCCAGACCCATTTCCCTCTGGCTAATGCACCTAACACTGTGGGCAATTTAGCATGGCCAATTCACCTGACTTGCACATCTTTGGACTGTGGGAGGAAACCGGAGCACACCCACGCAGACACGGGGAGAATGTGCAAACTCCACACAGACAGTCGCCCCAGGCTGGAATCGAACCTAGGACCCTGGTGCTGTGAGGCAGCTGTGCTAACCACTGAGCCACCGTGCTGCCCAAACTGAGAAGGTGACCAAACTGATGGAGGAGGGTAAAGTGGTTGATGTGATGTATTTGGATTTCAGTCAGGCGTTTGATAAGGTTACGCAGGGTAGGCTATTTCACTAAATATGGAAGCATGTGATTGAGGGTGATTTAACAGGTTGGATCAGAAATTGGCGAGCTGAAAGAAGACAGAGGGTTGTGGTTGATGGTTCATCCTGGAGTTCAGTTACTAATGGTGTACTGCAGGAATCTGTGTTGGGTCCATTGCTGTTTGTCATTTTATAAATGACCTGGAAGAGGGCACAGAAGGATGCATTAGTAAATTTAGGGATACTACTAACGTCGATGGAGTTGTGGTCAGTGCCGAACAATGTTGTAGGTTACAGAGGGACATAGATAAGCTGCAAAGCTGGCTGAGAGGTGGCAAATGGAGTGTAGTGTGGGAATGTGTGAGGTGATTCACTTTGGAAGGAGTAACATGAATAAAGAGTACTGGCCTAATGATAAGATTCTTGGTAGTGTAGGTGAGCAGAGATCTCAGTGTCCATGCACAAAAACCCCTGAAAGTTGCCACCCAGGTTGATAAGGTTGTAAAGAAGGCATACAGTGTGTTAGGTTTTATTGGTAGAGGGATTGGGTTTGGAGCCATGAGGTCATGTTGCAGCTGTACAAAACTCTGGTGCGACTGCACTTGGAGTATTGTGTACAGTTCTGGTCGTCGTATTATAGAAAGGATGTGAAAACTTTGCAAAGGTTTCAGACAAGATTTACGAGGATTGCCTGCTATGGAGGGAAGGTCTCATGAGGAAAGGCTGAGGGACTTGAGGTTGTTTTCATTAGAGACAAGAAGCTTGAGAGGTAACCTGATTGAGACATATAAGATAAAGAGAGTTAGATAAGGTAGACAGTGAGTGCCTTTTTCCTCAGATGGCAATGGCTCATACAATTGAGGGGTGATAGATATAGGACAGATATCTGAGGTAGTTTCTTTACTCAGAGAGTAGTAGGGACGTGGAAAACCCTGCCTGAAACAATAGTATACTCACCAACATCGAGGGCAGAAGGACCTGTCTTGCGCTGTAATGTTGTGTGTTCGATGTTCACCGTGAGGATTTGAATGGAAACCAAGTTTGCTAGTGTTGAATAAAAATGTGCAATCAAAAGACACAGAGTCCTGACACTATGTTATTTCCCCTTTTAAACTTCTCATGTGTTTGTTAATTTGTCCAGATATGTGGCTCAGAGAATTCAGTGAGTAAGAGTGGACAGGAGCCTGTCGTTGCATTTCCCTCTCTGGCCTGCAGTGAAAGATTACATTCCTGCCTCAGGTAACTGTCTGTGTGGGGTTTGCACATTCTCCCCATGTCTGCGTGGGTTTCATCAGGGTGCTTTAGTTTCCTCCCACAATCCAAAGATGTGCAGATCAGGTGAATTGGTAATGCTAAATTGCCCACAGTGTTAGGTGTATTAGTCAGCGGTAAATTTAGGGGAATGGGTTACTCTTCAGAGGGTCAGTGTGGACTTGTTGGGCCAAATGGCCTGCTTCCATACTCTGAGGAATCTAATCTAATCTCATCTAATACTCACCTTTCTCCATCTTATTTATTTTTCTACCCACTTCATTCACTGAGAACAGATTACTTGATATGAATGTTGCTTTTGTGCATATCTAATTCATCTTTTGGTTTTGATTTTGTTGTCCCACTTCCGACTAATTGTTGCTGATTACTAACAGCACTTTACACTGGCTTTACCTCCAGTCTCTTTCATTTTACTCCTCAGATGGAGTCATTCCTTGCTCATGAGGAAAGGAGTGTTATCATGTTGCTGCTCCTCCTTCTACTTCTGGTCCATTCCTCACATAGACTCCTCATTCTGTTATCATGTTGCACCTAATGTTGGCTCTCAGTTACTTGGATTGATTCACCAATTGAAGTATTTTTCTAACTGGATATGTCATGGCATACTTTAACTGGTCTCTGAAATGTTTCTGCGTCACCACATAAATAAGGGCATTTGTGCAGCAATTTAAGTTCCTCAGCATATATCCAATCTGAACAAAGAGATCAAAAGCAATAGAAAAAAATATATTAAAAAATTAAAAAATATATAAAATATGCAACAACCAGAGAAGTATGAAGCTGGCGATATGGCAAAGAGTAAAATCACAGAATTCTTCCTGCTCTCTACCTCTGGATCATTCTCTATTTTTCTCTGACCTCTCAGTTCCTTCCGCACCTTAATGGCCTCGAAGATATGTCTGACAGTCAGAATGTTGACAAAGAGAATAAAAGTAAATGGGAACATTGGTGTTAAAAAAGTCTCAAAATATCTAAAACCTATCCATCGAGAGTCATTATAATAACCAGGCCTGTTATAACAGTACCATGGAACATTGTTGATCATTTTTCCAGGGTAATACACAAAGGAATTGGGAATGTTCTTTAAACAAAAGAAGATGCAGATTGTTGCAAGAACCCTCATTGCAGTTTTCCCTGTGCAATACTTAGTTTTCATCTCATGTAAACAAATGGCAACAAATCGATCAAAGGAAAAAGCAATGGTGAACCACGCAGAACAGTACAAACAGGAGTGATTTGCAGGAAACACAGTGGATAATAATAACGTTGAAATCGGTGAAGGATGATACAAAAAACAATGAACAGTAGATCTGATGTTGTCATGGCCACCAGATAGCGAGTGCTGCATGTAGAAAGGCCACATTTGTCCCGAACTAAGATTATAATCACCATTAGACTTACTGTAAGAGAAAGGAAAAAATAGATTTTAAGTTATTAATCAAACATTCTTTGTGCCTGAGCCTAGACTGTAGGTAATGACATAAAGATAATTGTTGTTCCATGTTATATGAAGTTTAAAGAATCTGAACCACATCAGCAAACACGCTCTAAATGAATCATTTGCACTTTGAATGGACATACGGAAGAACATGAGTAGCAGATTACTCACAGAAACACAGTCATGTACTCAAGGTGGTTTTGGTTCAGCAGCTGCTTTACAGGTTAGTCTAACAGGCTGACATTTCCCATAAGCCCACAGCATCCACACAAAGACATCTGGGATCAGGAAAACAAAGAATAGCAGATACCTAACATGGACATTGATTGCAAAATTTCTGTATTTGGTTTTGGAGTCTCCACAGTTCAGTTTGCCTCCAGAATTCTATATCCACACTGTATGAACTGTAGGACAGGGCATTGAAGCACCCCACAGTGTCCAGGAAGGATGGGCTCTATAATATGGATGAACAAATGATAGGCATTGAGTCTCTCCCTCGTGAACAGGATTGAACATCCTGACCATCTGAACCATGGAGGTGTTCAGCAGTGAATCCAATCACATTGTAGTGAGTATTCAACCTGGTAAAATCAGAAAAACTTCAACATTTGACCTAACTCCCCCCCCCCCCCCCCGCCACCCCACCTGTCCACGATGGTACAGCACAGCCTTCAGCAAATAAAACCTGAATTGTTGTGGTTCTGTTCGCCGAGCTGGGAATTTGTGTTGCAGACGTTTCATCCCCTGTCTAGGTGACATCCTTAGTGCTTGGGAGCCTCCTGTGAAGCACTTCTGTGATGTTTCCTCTGGCATTTATCGTGGTCAAACCACTATAAATGCTGAAGGAAACATCACAGAAGCGCTTCACAGAAGGATCCCAAGCACTGAGGATGTCACCTAGACAGGGGACGAAACGTCTGCAACACAAATTCCCAGCTCGGCGAACAGAACCACAACAACGAGCACCCGAGCAACAGATCTTCTCACAAACTTTGAAAACCTAAATTTATGCAACTTTGTTCACTGTAACTGCCCTGAAGAAGAGTCCTGCCTGAAACTACATGTTTTAGAAGAATACAGCGCAGTACAGGCCCTTTGGCCCTCGATGTTGCGCCGATCCAAGCCCACCTAACCTATACTAACCCACTATCCTCCATATACCTATCCAATGCCCGCTTAAATGCCCATAAAGAGGGAGAGTCCACCACTGCTACTGGCAGGGCATTCCATGAACTTACGACTCGCTGAGTGAAGAACCTACCCCTAACTTCAGTCCTATATCTACCCCCCCTTAATTTAAAGCTATGCACCCTTGTAATACCCGACTCCATACGCGGGAAAAGGTTCACACTGTCAACCCTATCTAACCCCCTAATCATCTTGTACACCTCAATCAAGTCACCCCTAAACCTTCTTTTCTCTAATGAAAACAGCCCCAAGTGTCTCAATCTTTCCTCATACGATCTTCCTACCATACCAGGCAACATCCTGGTAAACCTCCTCTGCACCCGTTCCAGTGCCTCCACATCCTTCCTATAGTATGGCGACCAAAACTGCACACAATATTCCAGATGCGGCCGCACCAGAGTCTTATACAACTGCATCATGACCTCAGGACTCCCGAACTCAATTCCTCTACCAATAAAAGCCAGTACGCCATATGCCTTCCTCACCGCACTATTTACCTGGAGACTCCAACTCCTCTTGTTGCAGCACAATGACAGGGGTTTCAGTAAGAAATGGCTCCCAGCAACAGCAGACCAACAGAGATGGGGTACGGGCATTCAAACGTTCACAAGCATATCATCTCCTCTGTACTACTTCGCAATGTTTTACGTAATATATGTTAGCATCTACTTGACTGGAAGCACAGCAAATTGCAGTGCTCATGGAACTGCCACACAGGAAGAGACGGCATTGATCACGGGGTTACACACCATTCGTTCCGAAAGCGCCATTCCTCACACCTGATGTCAATATCTGTGAAGAACATTTTCAGTGATTCAGAGAAATACTCAGTTTTCCATCTGGCATGTAGCATGTAACGTTAAGAATGATGTCATAACTCTTTATTTGCTGTTGTGTAATATGCTGTTGTGTAAATAAACACGTTGTCAAACTTCCCAGATTCTGTTGTTCCAAATCTGGTTTCACACAGAATCACAAAGTGTGCCGTACCACAGACGGAGCTCTTGCAGCTCACCTTCTCTCTGCTAGCTCTCCAGTACCATTCTATTGCTCTCTCCATGTCACTCTGAAATGTATCCTTTTCACGTAAGCATCGAATTCCCCTTTCTGTCCATCGAATCAGAACCTTTGTCACTGTCCGATAGTGATTTATGGACATGTGCTAGTCCCTGTGCGAACCCATTCTTCCTCATGTCACTTCCACTTCCTTTCCTGATGACCGTCAATCGCTGCCGAGCTGTTCTAGTCACTTTCATATGTTGGAGCGTTTTCCTTCCTTATTTTACTCTCTTTGGACCCTTCATGAATTTGAAAATGTCAAGCTGATTCAAAAAGTTTTAGTCTGGAAAAGCATAGCCAGTCAAGCAACATCAGGAGCAGGAAAATCGACATTCCAGTCAGAAGCCCTTAATCTGGAATGAGGGGAGGTATAAGGGTGCTGATAGATAAATAGGAGGGTAGGTGGCGCTGGAATGGGAGTAGTGCTGGGAAATCAATCAGTTTATGCAGGTTGCAGGGTGATGATGATAGCTTGGAGCGGAGTGGAGCTGATTCTTAGCAAGGAAGATGGACAGATGGGACCGTCAATAAGGTGGAGCCGAATTGGAGGGTTTGATCTGCGATGGGAGGATAGGGAGGGGAGTTGAGGAAACTGGTGAAGTTAACATTGATGCCGATTGGTTGATGGGTCCCTTCGAGGAAGGCGAATTGTTCATGCATTTGAGGGTGGACGAAACCCAGGGCTTGCATATCTTTGAAGTGGGAGGGGGAAGGTGAAGAATTCAGCTACAGCAAGGTGTGATTGTTTGGTGCTTGTGTCCCAGAGATTTTCTCTGCAATGCTCTGCGAATGAGGGTCGTATCTCCCCAGTGATAAGGAAATCCCGTCCTGAACAATAGACACAGTACATGGTTAGATGTGCAGGAAAATCTCTTCTGGATGTGGAAGCATCCTTTGGGGCGGTGGAGAGAGTTGATGGATGTTGATGGTGAGTGTTTTTCACCTCTTTCGATGGCAAGTGAATACCAGCTTTCAGCCTTCTGTTCTCCTCAGAGAACTGCCCCAATTTTACCGTATAGCTTCACAGCTGACATTGTACGTCCGCTGCACCATTCACTATAGAGGGGATGTCTGAGGAAGGTTCTATACACAGAGAGTTGCAAATGCATGGAATGCGTTGCCAGTAGTGGTGGTGGAAGCAGAGTCATTAGGGACACTTAAGAGACTGCTGGACATGAACATAGATAACAGTGAGTAGAGGGGTGCGTAGGTCAACTTATTTTATTTCACATTAAGATTAACCGTCGGCACAACGTCGTGGGCCAAAGGGCCTGTTCTTTTCTCCGTTCTATGTTCTGACGGCACAGACCATTCCAATTGTGGCCTTCAGTTTCCTGAGTTCCACAGTCTTTCTCGACAGTAAGTTCTCGAGTGAAATATTTGTTTTGTGTCTTAGTCATCTCCTGTTGTCGTTCCACACATCGATGGCCTCACTGCTCTTTCAAGGCCCCATTTCCTCCCCAGTTACTCTTTTGCCCTTAATATATATGGACAATCACTTCCAATATTCTTAACATTCTCGCCCATTTTTGTATTCCTGATTTCCATCCAAAGTGCATTTCTCCAGCCCCTATGCCTATTAAGGTTTCACTTGATCAAGCTGACTGTACCTGACATGTGTCCTGTTTTTCTTGACCAGAGCCTTAATAGCCAGCCGATGTTTCACAATGCACGCTAACAAGAAGATGCTGGGCGCGGAAGGCTCAGTTTATCCCACTTTTAAAGTGTCTCCCTTGCCAGACTTCCCTTTTCTCTGACCCTACTAAAACATTTAAATCCTGGAACCTGCAACAGCCAATCCTGTCCCTGTTCTAGCCATGTCTCCGTAATAGCCACAACATCGAAGTCCCAGGTACCAACCCACGCTGCAAGTTCCTTGACTCTCGTCCTCCTGAGATGCTGCCTGACCTGTTGTGCCTTTTCCAGCACCACGCTCTATCTGCAGCCCCCATTATCTCCTCATTCCTAATGACCTGCTGAACCCACCCATCGTCCTGTTGTGTCTGAGCTCCCATTTGGAATAAGCTGCCTGAGCAAGATCCACCAACACAATCCCTTTCCATCAAGGAATGGGAAACACCAGGTGTCACTGTGAGGTGAGTTGTTACAAAACCCATCTGACCGATAGCAGGCTGTGAACTACCACAGAGAGAGGGTGGTATTCTGAAATACTTTCTAGACCAGCCAGGGCCGGTGCTCAGCCAAACTTCATCAATGTGGCCTCAGTGTAAACCCATTCTGCACAGTATAGGGAAACACACAATGCTGCACATTACTGAGGAGCCTCCGAACTGACAAACTATTCACTTTAAACTCAGTCAATGAGGACACTATTATCTGGCCGTGGGATTTGCCTTCCTAAATGGAAATATATTATTATCAATTGTTGATAGAACATAGAACATTATAGCACAGTACAGGCCCTTCAGCCCTTGATGTTGCGCCGCCCTGTCATACTAATCTGAAGCCCATCCCACCTACACTATTCCATGTACATCCATTTGTCTGTCCAATGACGACTTAAATGCACTTAAACTTGGTGAATGTACGACCATTGCAGGCAAAACATTCCATACCCTTACTACTCTCTGAGTAAATCAACTACCTCTGACATCTGTCTTATACCTATCTCCCCTCACTTTAAAATTGTGTCCCCTCGTGTTTGCCGTTCCCATACTTCCCAAAGGCTCTCCCTGTCCACCTTATCTAACCCTCTGATTATCTTGTATGTCTCTATTAAATCACCTCTCAAACATCTTCTCTCTAACAGAACAGATTCAAGGCCCTCAGCCTTTCCTCGTAAGACATTCATTCCATACCAGGCAACATTCTAGTAAATCTCCTTGGCACCCTTTCCAGAGCTTCCACATCCTTATAATGCGGTGACCAGAACTGTACACAATATTCTAAGTGTGGCCATACTAGAGTTTTGTTCAGCTGCAGCATAACCTACTGGTTCTGGAACTCAATCCCTCTATTAATAAAGGCCAAAACACTGTATGCCTTCTTAACAACCTTGTCAATCTGGGTGGCAACTTTCAGGGATCTGTGTACATGGACACCGAGATCTCTCTGCTCATCTGCACTCCCAAGAATCTTACCATTAACCCAGTACTTTGCATTCCGATTACTCCTGCCAAAGTGTATCACCTCACACTTGTCCACATT
>NW_025213324.1:30660-32029 GCF_004010195.1 Chiloscyllium plagiosum
CAAGGACTGTAACAAACACTACATTGGACAAACAAGCAGGAAAATGGCCACCAGATACATGTACATCAACTCGCCCCAAAAACACATGACACTCTCTCACTAGTCCTCACATACAGATGAGGAAGGACACCACTTCGACTGGGACAACACATCCATCCTTGGACAAGCCAAACAAAGACACACACAAGAATTCCTAGAAGCATGGCATTCCAACCGGAACTCTATCAACAAACATATCGAGTTAGACTCCATCTACCAACCCTGAGAAAAGGAACAGGAAGTGACTTCACCACAGGAAATAACATCACCAACCCAAAGAAACCCAAGCATATAAATAGAAAGCAGGAATTTTCAGCATTGCTTCACCTGAGGCCCACTGAAGATGTTACCTAGTAGGGTAACAAAACGTCTGGAAATGAACCTTCCAGCTCAGTGAGCAGACCTACATCCAAAACCTCAACCTGAGCTACAAGTCTTCTCAAAACTCACTAAGACACAGATATGCCATACTGCAGGTCCAACTGATAGTCCTAAACTGGCTGATTGCATAATTCTTCACACACTCAGAATTATACAGCAAATGTTGTAAAATTGGGGAAATTGGAGGAATCAGAGTTGACCAATCAGATACTAATTGCCACATATTCAGGTCTATTTGCTCTCATAACTTTTTCTCATTTTAGAGCATTCTGGCTCTGTTCACACTGTGTTATCTATGTTCAGTGATATAGAACTCCATGAAAATTGATTACCCACTATTCAGCACTTTTCTCGCAGTAATTCACCAAGTTGTTTTCCCCCTTAAATCTTTGCAAATCATCCCGATGAGCGCAAGATGAGAAATTTCAACAAATGGTGTATTTTTATCAGTGATACAAATGACTCCAAGCCTGAGCAGATTTGTTGTTCACTGTTAAGCCCTTCCCATTAGCAAAATCACCAGCTCAGGAGTAAGGAAAAAAAGCAAATAAAGAAATATCAGAATGGTAATGGAAGAGATAAATGGTTGGGAAATATCAGACAAATTTTCAGAGCTATTTGCGGAAGGTAATTGAATAGTTCTATTCAAACTTATGCTTCTAAATAAAAAGGAAAAAGATATTTTAATAGTAGACACGTTTCCTTACTGCCTCTTCCTCACCAGATCCTTTCTTCCTGTACAATGTAGTTAGGTGGTCCAAGTAAAATTTTCAATCTGTGTTATATCCCAGCATCTGTTACCTCTAATCTTAGGCACAAGAATGTAAAGCTGAAGGATGAAACTTTATTGAATAAATCTTTACCAATTAACTGAAGGTTTAAACAATATGTAGTGTAGAACATTGCCAGCACACCAGTTTATGTAGATGGAGGAGCACTTACTGTATGA
>NW_025213325.1:0-1925 GCF_004010195.1 Chiloscyllium plagiosum
CCCCTCGTTGCATTAGAGCCAGTCTCAATACCAGAAACTTGGCTGTTCGTGCTACGTTCCCCTGAGAATCCATCACCCCCTACATTTCCTTTGTTACCCTCAGGCTGCATGTCCCACCACTCCCATGCTCATCTGGAATTCTGCGATGAATCCCAGCCTTCCCCTTGTCATTTCAGTTAGGATCTTCTAATTTCAACATGCCAAGAATTTGGTGAGTGACCCTTTGGGTTCCCAGCCTATCTGCCATGTAACATGAGACAATAGACAATAGGTGCAGGAGTAGGCCATTCAGCCCTTCGAGCCTGCACCGCCATTCAATATGATCATGGCTGATCATTCCTAATCAGTATCCTCTTCCTGCCTTATCTCCATAACCCTTGATTCCACTATCTTTGAGAGCTCTATCCAACTCTTTCTTAAATGAATCCAGAGACTGGGTCTCCACTGCCCTTGGGCCAGAGCATTCCACACAGCCACCACTCTCTGGGTGAAGAAGTTTCTCCTCATCTCTGTCCTAAATGGTCTACCCCGTATTTTTAAGCTGTGTCCTCTGGTTCGGCACTTACCCACCAGCGGAAACATGTTTCCTGCTGGCGGAGTGTCCAATCCTTTCATAATCTTATATGTCTCAATCAGATCCCCTCTCAGTCTTCTATATTCTGATTGTTTTTTCTGTCAAGGAAATGATTACCCCATTTTATTCCATAGTCGTTTCTCAAATTGTTGCAGCTTACCATGAGAACAATTACAATTACCACTGTTCACCAAACGAACCAAGCCACGATTGTGGCATCACACCATCTCAAATTACTGCAAACACAGACCCATACTCTGGTTTGGATTCTTCTATTTTAAATGCTGACTTCCTTGTCTGACAGTAAACCTACTTACCTTTCCATTTAGGTCAACGTTTGCTTCTATGCTTGCAGTGTCAAGTTAATTTGGTGACTTAAATGCTTACTCAAGTCTTGGGTTAAGCAATTACAATTTATTTTGCCAGCATATGCTAGGAGATTTGAAAAAGTCCACCCTGGTCTTTCCCTGATTCAGGGTCAGCATGACATTTTATAATCTTAACTCTTATATTTCATACTTAGGTTTTTACAGTTCATTTGTCATTGGCTATGTTGCGTGTATATCACACATCCTCAGTAATAACTAAGGTTATGCAGATGTCCATTTCATATCATGAACCCTGAGAATTGTTGTAATCACTGTGGGTTGAGCACACCCTACTGTCTTCTCTTCCAGTTCTGACGAAGACTCATCAGACTTGAAACATTAACACTACTTTGTTCCCACAGGAGCAGTCAAGCCTGCCTGAGTTTCGCCAGCAATTTCTGTTCTCATTTCAGGTCTTCAGCAGCTGCAGTTCTTTGTCTTATTTGACAGTCATCTCACTTATCAATGAAGGCAGCATCACAGCCATGAAATAGTGATTTGTTTTATGACATAGTTTCTCAGTTAGGTTCCCACAGAATTGTGGATTGTATCTTCACTTTGGGTCCTCCCACTCACCCCCACTCACTCTGATTTATCCACTCACTGTGTCCTCACTCTCATCCCCACTCACTCTGATTTACCCACTCACTGAGTCCTCCCTCTCACTCCCCACTCACTCTGATTTACCCACTCACTGTGTCCTCACTCTCATCCCCACTCACTCTGATTTACCCACTCACTGTGTCCTCACTCTCACCCCCACTCACTCTAATTTGCCCTCTCACTGAGTCCTCCCTCTCACTTCCCACTCACTCTGATTTACCCACTCACTGTGTCCTCACTCTCATCCCCACTCACTCTGATTTACCCACTCACTGTGTCCTCACTCTCACCCCCACTCACTCTGATTTACCCACTCACTGAGTCCTCCCTCTCACTCCCCACTCACTCTGATTTACCCACTCACTGTGTCCTCACTCTCA
>NW_025213325.1:2607-3448 GCF_004010195.1 Chiloscyllium plagiosum
CTCACCCCCACTCACTCAGATTTACCCACTCACTGTGTCCTCACTCTCACTCCCCACTCACTCTGATTTGCCCTCTCACGGTGTCCTCTATCTCACCCCCACTCACACTGATTTACCCACTCACTGTGTCCTCACTCTCACCCCCACTCACTCTGATTTATCCACACACTCTGTCCTCACTCTCACCCCCACTCACTCTGATTTACCCACTCACTGTGTCCTCGCTCTCACCCCCACTCACTCAGATTTACCCACTCAGTGTGTCCTCACTGTCACTCCCCACTGACTCTGATTTGCCCTCTCACTGTGTCCTCAATCTCACCCCCACTCACTCTGATTGACCCACTCACATTGTCCTCACGGTCACCCCCACTCACTCTGATTTGCCCGCTCAGTGTCCTACCTCTCACCCACTCACTGTGTCCTACCTCTCACCCCCATTCACTCTGATTTGCCCACTCACTGTGTCCTCCTGTCAACCTGACTCACTCTGATTTACCCACTCACTGTGTCCTCCCCTCTCACCCCCACTCACTCTGATTTACCCACTCACTCTTTCCTCTGTAACCCCATATCACTCTGATTTGCCCGCTCACTGTGTCCTCCCCTCTAACCCCCACTCACTCTGATTTACCCACTCGCTGTGTCCTCACTCTCATCACAACTCACTCTGATTTGCACACTCACTGCGTCCTACCTCTCACCCTCATTCTCTCTGATTTACCCACTCACTGTGTCCTCCCCTCTCACCCCCACTCACACTGATTTACCCACTCACTGTGTCCTCACTCTCACCCCCACTCACTCTGATTTACCCACTCAGTGTGTCCTCACTCTCACC
>NW_025213325.1:7313-26581 GCF_004010195.1 Chiloscyllium plagiosum
ACTCTCTCACACTCTCAGACACAGATACACACACACTTACACTCTCTCTCTCACACACACACTCACTCTCTCTCACAGAGACACAGATACACACACACTCTCTCACACACACACACTCTCACACAGACACAGATACACACACACTCACTCTCTCTCTCTCACACAGACACACACTCTCACACACACACATACTCTCTCTCACTCACATACACACTCTCTCTCACATACACAGACAGGCACACACACACACAATACTCACACAACTTGGAAAAGAGTGAAGTGAGTCATTTTGGAAGATTGAATTTGAATGCAGAATACAGAGTTAAAGGCAGGAGTCTTGGCAGTGTGGAGGAACAGAGGGATCTTGGGGTCTATGTCCATACATCCCTCAAAGTTGCCACCCAAGTTGATTGAGGTGTTAAGAAGGTGTATGGTGTGTTGGCTTTCATTAGCAGGAGATTGAGTTTCAGAGCTTTAAGGTTTTGCTGCAGCTCTATAGAGCCCTGGTTAGACCACATCTGGAATATTGTGTTCAGTTCTGGTCCTCTCATTATAGGAAGGATGTGGAAGCTTTAGAGAGGGTGCAGAGGAGATTTACCAGGATGCTGCCAGGACTAGAGGGCATGTCTTATGAAGAAAGGTTGAGGGAGCTAGGGCTTTTCTCATTGGAGTGAAGAAGGTTGATAGGTGACTGGATAGAGGTGTACAAGATGATGAGAGGCACAGATAGAGCCAGAGACTTTTTCCCAGGGCAGAAATGGCTATTACAATGGAGCATCATTTTAAGGTGACTGGAGGGAGGTTTAGGGGAGAGTGTTGGGTGTGCGGAATGCCCTGCCAACATGGTAATAGAGTCAGATGCTCTAGGGACATTTTAAGTGACACTTGGGTAGACACATGAATGATAGCAAAATATATGGTATGTAGGCTGGCTTGATTTTAGAGTAGGGTAAAATATTGGCACAAACATCAAGGGCCAAAGGGCCCGTACTGGTGCTGAACTGTTCTGTGTTCTATGTCTGAACTTGGGAATCCTGACAGGAGCACACACATAAAGAAAGGTTGCAAAGAAATTAGATAAAGGCCTCGAGTGATTGGGGGAGGGGCAAGGTGGCCGAGTTGAAGAGGGGCCTTTCGAGAAATCAACGCCCACACCCACCCTCAATTTTCTCCCTTGCTTGTTGGTGACTGGGGTTGGAGAGAGGGTGGGATGGGGGGGGGACATGTAGACTTATGAAGTGTTGAGGACCGACCTGTTGTACATGAGCTGATAATAGGAGCCGGGATCGTTGGCGACACCGGGTGCCTCGAAGCCGCTTTTGGCGAGCAGCGTGTTGTTGTTGTTGTTGTTGTTGTTGTAGGAGTTGTTGTTGTATTTGTTGTTGTTGCTGCCGCTGCTGTTGTTGTAGTGAGTGGGCGGTTCGAAGAGCTTGGCGTCCATTTTGTGCGGCTGCTCGGAGGACATCAGGTTCGTAATCGAGAACGGGTGGTTGAAGCTGTAGTGAGGGTCCATCTTCAGGTCAGTCTGGAGGTCGGGCAGCAGCGGGAGGAGGTGGTGATGATGGTGGTGGTGATGGTGATGTTGCTGTTGTTGTTGATGGTGGTGGTGGGCAGCAGCCGCCATATTCTGAGGCAGAGGCGACGGCGACACCCCTGACGCTGAAGAGGAGATGCCCACCGCCCTCTGGCAGCCCAGCTCGGTGAGGGTTCTCCTCTCCTCGGTGCCCGGTGGGGTGTCGCACTGACTGGACTCGGCGTCCTCGGAGCTGGGGCTAGAATTCTTCACGGCGCCGTCAATGGCGGCGGAGGAGGAAGTGGCGGCGGTTGTAGAGGAGGCCGTCGCCTCCCGGGGCGAGAGCTTCTCCTTCGGGCACTTGAAGCGCTTCTGGCGGCGCAGGTAGCAGCCGTTCTCGAACATGTTGCCCGAGTCTGGGTGCAGGGCCCAGTAGGAGCCCTTGCCCGGTTTGTCCGGTGAGCGCGGCACCTTGACGAAGCAGTCGTTGAATGAGAGCGAGTGCCGGATGGAGTTCTGCCACCGCTGCTGGTTGTCCCTGTAGTAAGGGAAGAGGTCCATGATCCACTGGTAGATCTCGTTCAGGGTCAGCATCTTGTTGGAGGCCTGCTGGATCGCCATGGTGATCAGGGAGATGTAGGAGTAGGGAGGCTTGGCGTGGCTGAAGTTGCGGCGGTAAGGCTTGGAGTCCTTGACCCTGCTCAGACCCGGCGAGACCGCCAAGGGACCCAAGGTCTGGCCCATGGGCTGGTACGGGGACAGCGAGTTGGCGGGCGCTGTCTGACCCCCAGTCGGACCCACACCGGGACTCATGGAGCTTGGCATTGACGAGAGTCCATTGGTGATGGGGCTGACCGTGCCCGGCAGCACTGAGAGAGGCGGGCTGAGGTTGGTGTAGGACATGTTGAGTGAGGCAGGAGAAAGGTTCCCGATGGAGCCCATGGAATTCATGCCCATGTAAGTGTTGATTGAGTTCATGGTGCCCAGACTGGGATTCATACTGCTTGCCACGGGGTACATCTGGGTGGGAGAAAGAAATTGAGTGTGAATGTCAACTGAGAAGACAAGAACAGAAACTGCTGGAAAAACCCAGCAGATCTAGCAGCATCTGTGGAGAGAAAGCAGAGTTAATGTTTCAGGTCCGGTGACCCTTCTTCAGAACTTACTGAGAAGACTTCCCTTGTCTAATGGCACAGAAGACAAATATGGAAAGCACTATTCTTCATACCTGCTTCTTTCTTCAACAAACCAAGAGTTTGAGGTTGGTTGTTTGGTTGTTGAATGTGAAGTGTGTTGTGAGGCACAGGTCCAGTAGCTTGAGTATGTCGTCTTTGTTGATAGGTTCCCCGTCTTGTTGCCTGTTCTGTATGTCCAGCAGGTTGGCTGTTGTTTCTCTGGCTAGGGTTTTGTCGATAGAGGTGAACAGTGCCGTTACATCATAGAATGAGACCATAGTTTCTTCCTTGTCTATATGTATCAAGAACAACAGATTGGGAATCTCTCCCACCCTTCCTGCTTGCCCTTGATGTGCGTTGGAAACATTTGCTTGCTTGGCCATCGTGTGAATGCACCTTTGCTGGACTGGGAGTCAAATCCAGAGCTTCTGGTTCAAGCAGGGAGGCTAGCCCACTGGGTCAAGCGACCTCCATTAATAAATATTCCACCCAGTAAAATTTCATGTTTTCTTCAACATTAAGTCTAGAATCACAAGGCTTCCCAGAGCAACTGATTTATTAGGAAAAGCCACAAGTCAGTTTGTACACAGCAAGATCCCACAAGCAGCATTGCGACAATGACCACAGAATCTGTTTTTAGCGACGCTGGTTGAGGGATAAATAATGACCAAAATGATTCATACAGTGCTGAAAAGGCCTTTCGGTCGATCGAGTAATCACCCACGATGACTTACCACTAAAGGCGTGCTAATCCCATTTTTCTGCATTTAGCACTAAAGGCGTGCTAATCCCATTTTCCTGCATTTAGTACTAAAGGCGTGCTAATCCCATTTTCCTGCACTGAGCACTAAAGGCGTGCTAATCCCATTTTCCTGCACTTAGCACTAAAGGTGTGCTAATCCCATTTTCCTGCATTTAGCACTAAAGGTGTGCGAATCCCATTTTCCTGCACTTGTCCCATATTCTTCAATGTTATGATATTTTAAGTGTTTGTCTAAATTTTGTTTTAAAGGTTGTAAGAATTCCAGTCTCCCCTACCTTTCTAGGTAATGCATTCCTGACTCCCACTGCTGAGTGGAGACTTTTTTTCCCCAACATCCCCTCTGAATCTCTTGTCCCTTGCCCTAAAACTGTGGCCCCTCATGCTTGACCCATCAACCAAGGGGAACAGCTGCTCTCTATTCACCCTGTTCCTACCCCTTGTAATCTTACACGTGTCAATCATGTACATCCTCAGTCTTCTGTGCTCGAAAGAATATAATCCAATTTTATCTAGTCTGTCCTTAAAAGAGGGAGTTACTCTACTCTTCTTTGAAGTAGTGCTCTGCCCAGGATGGTAAGAAACTACAGAAGTTGGTGTGCACAGCCCAGACCATCACAGAGGCCGACCTCCCATCCATAAACACCTCTCGTTGCCGCAAGAAGACTGCCAACATCATCATAGCCCCATTGCACCTCAGTAATGCTCCACTGCAATCCCTTCCATCAGGCAGAAGATACAGACGCCTGAACACACGCACCGACAGGTTCAGGAACAGCTTCTTCCCTGCCGTTATTAGACTGATGAACGGACCTCTCTAACTTCAAATAATATCAATCCTGCTTTGTACACCTCCTGTGTAACCCTGTATACCTCTCTCTGTCCGAGCAGCGTACGTTCTGTATGCCCCTGCTTGCTATCATCTGCCGGTACACTTTGCAAAACTTAGGTACACGTGACTACAATAAACCAAACAAACAGAGGGCAGAAAGGACCTCGGTTTCACATTTCATCTGAGCAGTGACAACTCCCAAGTAACAGACTGGAATCACCAGTTAGTATTGTGTGTTCAGAACTCTGAACGACAACATTGGAGCACAGAGGTGAGAGTGGTACTCCAGGGACTGGTTGCGACTATGCTTGTATTTTCTACAGTCACCACATTTCTGTAATAAACACAGAGAGTGCAGGAGAAACTCAGCAGGTCTGGCAGTATATCTGGAGAGAGAAACACAATTATTATTTCCTGACCTGTATGACCCTTCTTCGGAACTACCTCAGTGTACTAGGTTGTTCTCAGTTCTGGTTTCCAAATCATTTTTAAAAAATGGATTAGAGGAGAGACTGGAGGAGATCAGTCCTCACTTTCTGGAGGAGATGCAAGATTCACAGGGGGATGATGCCAGAACTCGTACCTACCAGGAAGAACTAAACAATATTTTGTATGCAGCTTCACAGTAGAAGAGACAAGAAGCAGTCGGTGAAAATCAAGAGACAAAGGTGAGGGAAACTAACAGGAATACAAAGGGGACTACAAGGAGATCTGGTGGGTACAGAGGGTAGTGTCTCCACCTCTGGCCAGGGGCTCCAGTTCAAGTCCCACTCCAGCACTTGGTGGCCATGCAAGGTGCATTTGTACTGTGGCCAAACAGTTTGACAGCCAGTAAATCCTTCCAGCATGTCTGTCGGCTGGTGGTAAGAGCGGGAGAGTCTTCTGGTCAGTCAGGCTGCAGGAGGTTTTGGCAAATCACTGCAGTGTTTTGCTGAAAAGCATGGGCCAATCCAATGGAGATGCAGGATCCCATCCTCGTAAATGAGGACGGGCGAAAAGACAGAAAGAAATGAAACATTGAAAGACTCAGCATCCCCCGCATTCCCGGGGAGTGAATTCCACAGATTCACAACCTTTAGACTGAAATAGTTTCTTCTCCTCTCTGTCTTGAATCTGCCATCCCCTTAGTCTAAAGCTATGACCTGTCATTCTAGACTGTCCCAAAAGAGGAAACCACCCTCTCTATGACCACTTTGCCAGTTCTCTTTAGCATTTATGTGCAGGTCGTTCTGTTATAACGCGTGTTTTGTCAACACAAGTTCGCTGTAACATGAATTGGGGGACACTGTTTCTCGAACGTGAACTTTTAAAACGCGTGTTGGCTGTAACACGATTACAGCTCCAATGCTCTAAGCACTGTTTCAAAAGTGCGATTTTCCCGTAACGCAGGGGCTGCATAAGACCGCAACCATGGCATTATAGAAGAATTGCCTGTACCTTAATTAGATTGCCTCTCATTCTTCTTATACTCAGAGAGTATACTCCTAACCTGAGTAATCTCTTCAGAAGACAAACCCCAATCAAGTAAACCCCTTCTTAAAAACCTCTCCTGCAACGACATCCCTCCTCACACAAGGGGACCAAAACTGTACACAGTACTCCAGGTCTGATCTCACCAGAGGGAGCGGCTGCAGTGAACATCAGGGATGCATTTAATAGGAATGCATAAACACAGGAAAGGAATAGGAGGCTATGTTCAGCGGGTAAAATAAGAAGGGGTTTGGGTTCGGGGTTGGGAGTAGGCTTGTATTGAGCATAAACACCAGCCTGGAGAAGTTGGGCTGAGTAGCCTGTTTCCACGCTGCAATTCTGTTGTATTTTTATGGATGTATTTCTAAGCCTAAACTGAGACATGCCTGCTGCATTATTTAACTTTTAGTCATCAGATTAGATTTAACAGTCATTTGATACAAACATACATGTTGCAACAAGTAACATGCATTAGTCCTGCTTGTCTGTTGAAGGATACAGGTATTCCTGTGCTGTTTTTACATGCCCTTGTTGCTTATTGACAGACACACTTGGACAAATGGATATGTTGACACTGGAGTATAATTACCCACCCTGATATAAATACACACACAGATATAAACCGACACATATGCACTGATGTAAACACACACACTGACACATGAATATGGGGAGGTGATGGTGTAGTGGTATTGTCGCTTGACTAGAAGACCATAGGAGTGGAAGTAAGGCCATTCGGCCTATCGAGTCCACTCCGCCATTCAATCATGGCTGATGGGCATTTCAACGCCTCTTACCTGCACTCTCCCCATATCCCTTAATTCCTTGGGAGATTAAGAATTTATCAATCTCTGCCTTGAAGACGTTTAACATCCCGGCCTCCACTGCACTCCGTGGCAATGAATTCCATAGGCCCACCACTCTCTGGCTGAAGAAATGTCTCCTCATTTCCGTTCTAAATTGACCCCCCTCTAATTCTAAAGTTGTGCCCATGGGTACTAGTATTCCCGCCTAACGGAAACAAATTCCCAGTGTCCACCCTTTCTAAGCCATGCGTTATCTTGACTAGTAAGCCAGGGACAAAAATTGGAAATGCTGGACTCAAAATGCTAACTCTGTTTCTCTCTAAAATGCTGCTGAATTTCTCCAGCACTTTCTGGTTTTGATTCAAGTTGCTAGCATCCACAGTTTTTAAGATTTTATTACAGTAATCCAGCCACGCAGGCAATGATTTGGGAATCCAGATTTGAATACCACCACAGGAGATGTTGAAATCTGAGTTGAATAAAAGTCCAATAATGCTCTTTGTTGATTGTCATGAAAAACCTCTCTGCCTCTCAATGCCCTGTAGAGAAGGAAATTGTTTCCGTTAAACGAGGAGACTAGGACCCGTGGACACAGCCTTAGAATTAGAGGGGGGTCATTTCAGAACAGAAATGCGGAGACATTTCTTCAGCCAGAGAGTGGTGGGCCTGTGGAATTCATTGCCACGGAGTGCAGTGGAAGCCGGGACGCTAAATGTCTTCAAGGCCGAGATTGATAGATTCTTGTTGTCTAGAGGAATTAAGGGCTACGGGGAGAACGCTGGTAAGTGGAGCTGAAATGCGCATCAGCCATGATTGAATGGCGGAGTGGACTCGATGGGCCGAATGGCCTTACTTCCACTCCTATGTCTTATGGTCTTATGGTCTTATGGAAATATGCTGCATGTAACTCCAGACCCACTGCAATATGGTTGACTCTGAACTGGCTGGGTTTGGCTTTTATCAATTACTAAAGAGTCTCAAAAAAAAAGGAATGAAATCGGACACATGACCTGGGGATTGGAAACCACAGGATCCCTACAGTGAGGAAACAGGCCATTCATCCACACCGATCGTAACTCACCCAGACCTACCCCCTATCTCTGCCATCCTGCATTTCCCATGGCTAATCCACCTAGCCTACACATCCCTGGACACTATGGAGCAATTTAGCATGGCCAATCCACCCTAACCTGCACATCTTTGGACTGTGGGAAGAAACCAGAGCACCCGGAGGAAACCCACACAGACACGGGGAGAATGTGCAAACTCCGCACAATCGCCCGAGAGTGGAGTCGACTCCGGGTCACCGGTGCCGTGCGACAGCGAGGCTGACCACTGAGCCACCCTGCTGCACATTGAATGAGCTCTGTTCACATTTCCCAAAAAGTTGGAACAACATACCTTATCTTGATAATGAGGGAGCACCCCTGTGTATGCCCGGTATCAAACCTCATGTGTGAGGTGTACATGGTAACCACTAGACTACAGAAACACATCGTAACGAAAATGGAAAACACAGCCAGTCAACTCTGCAAAGTTCTCCTTACTAGCATCTGGGGGCTGTGCCAAAATCAGGGAAGCTATCTCATACACCAGTCAAGTCGACATCATCATATTCACAGAACCACACCTTACAGATAAGACCTCAGATGAAACCATCCCCACCTCGGATATGTCCTGGCATGCTGGGAGAACAGACTTAACAGAGGTACAGTGTTATTTTGTCAGGAGGGAGTCACCCTGGTAGTTTTCGAGCTTGGCTCTGGACCCCATGACCTCATAACATCAGGTCAAACACAGGCAAGGGAACCTCCTGCTAATTATCACATACTGTCACCTCAGCTGATGAATCAGTACTCCGTCAGGTTCAACACCACTTGGAGGAAGTACTGAGAGCAGCAGGGACGCAGAACATACTCCAGGTGAGGGACTTAAAATATCCATCACTAAGGGTGACTTGGTAGCACTAATGTTGGTCAAGTCCTTAGGACATAGCTACAGGATTGCGTTGCAGGTGGTGAAGGAGCCAACAAGAGGGAAAGCTTAATCTTCATCAAACTGCCTGTTGCAGAAGTATCTGTCCATTAACATATAAATAGGATTGATCACTACATAGTCCTCATGAGACCAAGTCCCATCTTCATATTAAGAATACCTTACATTGGGTTGTGTGGAACTATCACCGTGCCAAATAGGACAGGCTTTAAACGGATCCCCCAACTCAAGATTCAATATCCATGAAGCACTGTGGATCATCGGCAGGACCAGAATCACACTCAAACCACAATTTGCAACCCCATGGCCTGGCATATCACTCATCTCTACCATTACCATCAAGCCAGGGGATCAATGCGAGCTCAATAAAGGGTGATGGAGGGCATGCCAAGAGCTTACAAAGCATACCGAAATGTGAGATGTCAGTCTGGTGAAGCTATAATACAGGATGAATGTGCCAAACAGCATAAGCAATATGTAGTAGAACAGGGCTTAAGAAACTCAACAACTGATGGATAAGATCTAAGCTCTGCAGTCCTGCCACACCTTGAATGGTGGTAGTGGTGGACAATGAAACAGATCACCAGAGGAGGAGGCACCACAAATATCCCTAGCTTTAGTGACGGGGAAACCTAACCTATCAGTACAAATGACACGTTTGAACAGTCTTTTAGGAGTGCCAAGTGGATATTCATCTCAGCCTCCCCTGGAGAACCCCATCATTGCAGGTACCAGTCTTTAGACAATTTGATATCCGCATGATATCAAGAATTGGCTGGAGGCACTGGACACTGCAGAAACTATGAGCCTGTCAAAATTTCAGCAATAGTTCTGAAGACATGTTCTCCAGAATAATGTGATGTACCCCTAGCAAGCTGCTTTGGTACAACTACCGCACTGTTTTTAACAGTATAGAGAATTGGCAAGGTATATCCTGTCTACACAAATCAGGGGAAATCCAACCTGGCCAATCACGGCCCCATCAGTCGACTCTTGATTCATCAGTAAAGTGATGGGACGTGTCCTCGACAGCACTATCAAGCAGCACTTACTCAGCAATAACCTGCTAAGTGATGCCCAGTTTGGGTTCCACCCAGGATCACTGAGCTCATTACAGCCTTGGATCAAACATGGACAAAAGAGCTGAATTCCAGAGGGGAGGGGAGAACATTTGCCCTTGACATCAAGGCTGCATTTGACCCATCAAGGAGTCCTAGCAACACTAGAGAACCTGGGAATCAGGAGGAAACTTCCTGATGACTGTACAATGTTCAGCACCGTTGGCGACTCCTCAGCTGATAAAGTCGTCTGTGTCCAAATGCGGCAAGACCAGAACAATATCCAGGTTTGGGCTGACAACTGACAAGTAATATGCACAGCACATAAGTGCCAGGCAATGACCACTCACTTAAGAGAGAGTCTTAATTATGGTGCCTTGACATTCAGAGGTGTTACCATCAATGGATTTTCCCCCACTATCAACATCCTGGGGGGGTTACCATTAACTGGACTAGCCTGTTTCTATGGCTACAAAAGCAGGTAGCTGCCCTGCAGCGAGTAGCCTAACTCTGCAAAGCCTGTTCACCAACAACAAGGCACAAGTCTTGGGGCGGCACGGGGGCTCAGTGGTTAGCACTGCTGCCTCACAGCGCCAGGGTCCCAGGTTCGATTCCGGCCTCGGGTGACTGTCTGTGTGGAGTTTGCACGTTCTCCCCATGTCTGCGTGGGTTTCCTCCGGGTGCTCTGGTTTACTCCCACAGTCACGAAGATGTGAAGGTCAGGTGAATTGGCCATGCTAAAAACTGCCCGTAGTGTTAGGTGCTTTAGTCAGAGGGAAATGGGTCTGGGTGGGTTACTCTTCGGAGAGTTGGTTGGGCCAAAGGGCCTGTTTTCACACTGTATGGAATCTAAAACAAAAGTCAGGAGTGTAACGGAATACTCTTCACTTGCCTGGATGGGTGCAGCTCCAGCAACACTCAATAAACAAAGACAGCTTTGAGGTTTATAACATAATAAGGGGGACAGATAATGTGAATGGCAGGTGTCTTTTTCCTGGGGTAGGGGATTTCATGACTCGGGGCACATTTTTAAGGGGAGGGGGGAGAGATTAAAAAAAGACACGTGGGGCAATGTTTGTACACAGTGGTTTACATGTGGAATGATCTTCCTGAGGAAGTGGTGGATGCGGGTACAGTTGCAACATTTAAAAGATATTTGATTAAGTACATGATAAGAAATGCTTGGAAGGTCTGGGGCCAAATGCAGGCAGATGGAACTAGTTAAGTTTGGGAGTATGGTCGGCATGAACTGGTTGGACTGACGAGTCTGTTGCTGTGCTGTATGAATCTGTGGTTGGCTTGAAGGTAGAAGACAGAGGGTGGTGGTAGAGGGTTGTTTTTCAGACTGGAGGCCTGTGACCAGTGGAGTGCCACAAGGATTGGTGCCGGGTCCAATGCTTTTTGTCATTTATATAAATGATTTGGTTGTGAACATAAAGAGATACAGTTAGTAAGTTTGTCTGTGACAAAATTGGAGGTGTAGTGGACAGCAAAGGGGGTTACCTCAGAGTACAACAGGGTCTTGATCAGAGAGACCAATGGGCTGAGGAGTGGCAGATGGAGTTTAATTTAGATCAGTGTGAGGTGCTGCATTTTGGGAAAGCAAATCTGAGCAGGACTTATACACATAATGGTAAGGTCCAGGGGAGTGTTGCTGAACAAAGAGACCTTGGAGTGCAGGTTCATAGCTCCTTGAAAGTGGAGTCGCAGGTAGATAGGATAGTTAAGAAGGCATTTGGTATGCTTTCCTTTATTGGTCAGAGTATTGAGTACAGGAGTTGAGAGGTCATGTTGCGGCTGTACAGGACGTTATTTAGGCCACTTTTGGAATTGCGTGCAATTCTGGTCTCCTTCCTATCGGAAAGGGTTCACAAAGGATTTACAAGGATGTTGCCAGGGTTGAAGGATTTGAGCTATAGGGAGAGGTTGTACAGGCTGGGGCTGTTTTCCCTGGAGCATTGGAGGCGGAGAGATGACCTTATAGAGGTTTCTAAAATCATGAGAGGCATGGATAGGGTAAATAGACAAAATCTCTTCCCTCGGGTGGGGGAGTCCAGAATGAAAGCGCATCAGTTTAGGGTGAGAGGGGAAAGATATAAAAGGGACCTAAGGGGCAACTTTTTCACACAGAGAGTGGTATGTGTATGGAATGAGCTGCCAGAGGAAGTGGTGGAGGCTGGTACAATTACAACATTTAAGAGGCATTTGGATGGGTATATGAATAGGAAGGGTTTGGAGGGATATGGGCCGGGTGCTGGCAGGTGGGACTAGTTTGGGTTGGGATATCTGGTCGGCATGGACAGGTTGGACCGAAGGGTCTGTTTCTGTGCTGTACATCTCTATGACCCTACAAGCTACTTGACTGGTACTCAATCCACAAACATTCCCTCCTCCGTTCCTGACACTCGGTAGCAGCAATGTGTACTGTTTATAAAAAGCACTTCAGAAATTCATCAAGGCTCTTCAACAGCACCTTTCAAACTCACCCCCATCTTTCAGGACAAGGGCAGCAAGTGTGTGGGAACATGACCCCCTGCATGCTCCTCTCCAAGCCACTCATCTTCCTGATGTGGAAATTCATTCCCGTTCTTTCTGTGACACTGAGCTGAAATCCTGCAATTCTCTCCCACGCAGCGTCATGGGTGAACCTTTTACAAGTGCAGTTTAACTATGAATTAACTCCACTGGGGTATGCTGTCATCAATTCAGCCTTTATTGACACCAGGATTTGGGGGTGCTAGTGTTGGACTGGGGTGGACAAAGTTAAAAATCACACAGCGCCAGGTTATAGTCCAACAGCTAGTGCTTCCAAATAAACCTGTTGGACTATAACCTGGTGTTGTGTGACTTTTTTAAACTCTATTTACACCTCGATACTCAAAACATGTGGTGCTGGAAAAGCACAGGTGGTCAGGCAGCGTCTGAGGAACAGGAGAGTTGCCATTTCATGATGAAGAGCTTATGCTCGAAACATTGAGTCTCCTGCTCCTTGGATGCTGCCTGATCAGCTGTGCTTTTCCAGCACCACACTCTTTGACTGTGACATCCAGCATCTACAGTCCTCTCTTTCTCCCCCTTTACCTCTCGAGAGCCCTTCACACTGATCCAGCTCCCTCAGAGCCAGCTCTTAGAGTGAACAGAAACCTTGACACTCCTATTTCTAGCTGTCAGCCAGAGCTCCATGATTGAACCAGGTTAACAGCCCCAAGCAGGAAACTCATATTCTATGAAGGCCACCTGGCTGACTTTGCCACTGCAAACTATCTTCTCAATGGCAACTAGAGAGGGGCAATAAATTCTGACTCAGCCAGTGACATTCATGTCCCATGAATATATATAAAAGAAGTAGGGATGGGTATATGAATAGGAAGGGTTTGAAGGGATATGGGCTGGGTGCTAGCAGGTGGGACTAGTTTGGGTTGGGATATCTGGTCGGCATGGACGGGTTGGACCGAAGGGTCTGTTTCCATGCTGTACAGCTCTATGACTCTCTAAGTAATGAAATAAACACACTCACTGACACACTTGATATAAACATTCCAATTGATACAAGCGTGTGCACCCTTCCAGAGAACTGTTACAAGGTTGAAGGTAGCCATTTTGTCCATCTTGTCTGCTCTGGCTTTTATGAGCAATCAGGTCTCCATTCCCTTGCCTTAATTTGTTGCACATTGATTCTAATTAAACAATCATCCTTCTCACTGCCTCAACGAAACCTGCTTCCACCACAGTTCCAGGGAGGACATTCCAGACCTTAAGTGCTCACGGTCTGTAAATGTTGCACTGCACCCTGTATTTGCATATTTTGCAAAACACTTTAAAACTGTGCCCTCTGCATCTCAAGCCTTTTGCATATAGGAACTGTTCCCCCCCATCCCATCTATCCAGACCACTCATGATATTGAAAACCTCTGTCAAATCTCCCCAAGGCCTTCTGTCCAAGAAAACCTGTCCCAACCTCTCCAAACTTTCCTCAGAACGGAACTTTCTTACCCCTGGAAACATTCTTGTAAACCTCTTCCGCACTCTCCCCACTGCATTCACATCCTATCTGCAGAGTGGCACCCAGAACTGCACACAGTGCTCCAGCTGAGGTCTAACCATACATTCATCTTGTACGCTGCTTTTGCACACTGTGCTGCTATTAATGAAGTCTGGGGAAAAAAAAGCATTTTTTTAATTAATAACTCTCTTTGCCTGTCCTTCCAACTTTAATGAATAATGGACATATAGGCCCAGGCTTTTGTTCCTGCACATCATTTTGCATTAGCCCTTTGTTTTTGACTGTCTGCTTTGGCTACGTGCCAAAATATATTACTTCAACCTCATCCATACCCTCCACCTATAATATATGTCCAAAGTGATTACATTTTGAAATACATAGAAAGGCCATTGAACATCATCTGCCACTTATCTGCTCATTGCATCAATATGCGAATTTCCTTTCAAATACCGCATTAAGTTCTACATCCTCCTCACAGTTTACAATTCTCCCAAGATTTCTGTTGTTTGAAACTTTGTAGTTGTCCGCTGTACACTAAGATCTAGATCAATGTGCAACGGGAAAAGCAAAGGACCCAATACTGATTCATGGGGACCCCCACTACAGCCCAAAAACTGCCCCTTACCTGTTTCTGTCTCTTTCCTTACCCCTCAGCCAGTTTTATACCTGCATTTGCGACAGGTCTATTTATTCCATGGGACATTTCTACTGTCCCATTTAAACTGTGACCTATCACTGTCACCATAAAACTGTTGTGTGGGTTTGTATCAAATGCCTTCATGTACCCCACATCCTAATGAAAGGCTCCGGCCTGAAATGTCGATTTTCCCGCTCCTCGGATGCTGCTGTGTTTTTCCAGCAACACACTCTCACTCTGATCTCCAGTACCTGCACACCTCACTGTCTCCTACACCACATCAGTAGCCCAGCCCTCATCAACACTCTCTGTTACTTCTTCAAAAACTCAGCTTCATAGAACAGAATCCCTACGGTGTAGAAACAGGCCATTCAGCCCAGCAAGTCCACACTGACCCTCTGAAGAGCATCCCACCCAGTCCCTGCATTTTCCATGGCTAATCCAACTAGCCCACACATCCCCTGGGCACTATGGGAAACTTAGCACAGCCAATCCGCCAAATCTTTGAAAAGTGGGAGGAAACCGGAGCACCCAGAGGAAACCCTCGCAGACACGGGGAGAATGTGCAAACTCCACACAGACAGTCGCACGAGGCTGGAATCGAACATGGATCCCTGGTGCTGTGAGGCAGCAGTGCTAACCACTGAGACACTGTGCCGCCCCAAAAAGGAACGTTTTGGGATTAATGGGATTAAACCTTTTCTATGTGTTTCAAAATTTAATCACTTTGGATATATAGTATGGGGGAGAGTATGGATTATTCTTTCATTTCTTTTCTGCATAGACTTCTGTTCTATGGTTAAAGGAAAGTCTTCAGCATTGCATATTTGAATTTCAGCAGAAAGCATTTTGTTAAAGGGGAACCAAATCTAACAAGCCGTGCTCCTGTCTGGGACTTAATTTGTTCTTTCATAACTTCAGCTGGGACCCTAACAGTTTCACCTGGTCCAGGTGCCTTGTCAAATTGCAGCATGGTAACTTATCCAATACCTCTTCCTTCTCTACGTTAAACCCTTCTAGTGACAGAGGTTCCTCCTCTGTCAACAAGGCATGTGCAGTACCTGTCTTGTAAATAAACGTGGAAAGTCTTGATTCAAAACCTCAGCATTTTCTCTTGCTTCTAAGTGTAGATCTACTTCTTGGTCCCTATTTAAGCATAAGACCATAAGACATAGGAGCGGAAGTAAGGCCATTCGGCCCATCGAGTCCACTCCGCCATTCAATCGTGGCTGATGGGCATTTCAACTACACTTACCTGCATTCTCCTACTTCTCTCACCACCACTGATAATAAGCACATACTTACAGATGTAAAACACACATTGCACAATGTTCAGCATCACTCACAACTCCCCACAGACTGCAGCAGCCCTTGCCCAAATGCAACTAGACCTGGACAATATCCAGGATTGGGCTGAAAAGTGGCAAGTAAGATTCATGCCACACAACTCCCAGGCAGTGACCATCTCCAATAGCAGATAGTCTGTTGACATTCAAAGGCGTCACCATCACTGATTTCCCCACTATCAACATCCTGGGGGGGTTACCATTGACCAGAAACGCAACCGGACTCACCACATAAACACAGTTGCTACGAGAGCAGGTTAGAGACCAGGAATACTGCGGCAAGTGATTCACCTCCTGACTCCCGAAAGCGTGTCCACCATCTCCAAGGCACAAGTCAGGAGTGTGATGGAATACTCCCCACTTGCCCTGGATGGGAGCAGTTTGAAAAACACTCACGAAGCTCGACACCATTCAAGACTAAGCAGCCTCCTTGACTGGCATCACACCCCTCAAGCAGTCAGTCCCTCCACCACCAATGCTCAGCAGCAGCTGTATGTACCATCTACAAGATGCACTGCAGAAATTCACCCAAGATCCTCAGACAGCACCTTCCAAACCCCTGATCACTTCTGTTTAGAAGGACAAATGCAGCAGATATATGGGAACACCACCATTTGCCGTTTCCCTTCAAGCCGCTTCCCATCTAGACTTGGAAATATAATGCTGCCCATTACTCTCACTGGGCAAAAATCTTGGATTTCCCTGTGTAATGGCTTTGTGGGTCCACCGACAGCACATGGAATACCACGGTATGATGAAAGCAGCTCATCACCACCTAATCAAGGTCAACTCAGGTTGGGCAACCAGCCGGCGATGCTCACAACCCAAAACAGAATATTTTTAACACACACACACTAGCATAAACACAAATTGACACTGGTATGACCACACACTGACAGACTTATATGAAGACAGATACTGTCACACTGATATAAACACAGAAAATGAAACACTGCGATAATGACATAGGCATACAAATACAGACACACTAATATAAGCATACACTGACACAATCTACACAATCAATAACATAATACAAACACACTGACACGCTGATAGAAACGCATACAGACATGCTGATGTAAACACTGACACACTGATATAAGCACACTCACTGACACATTAATATAAACACACTGACATACTGATATAAGCACACTCACTGACACACTGATGTAAACACACACTGACACGCTGATAGAAACACATACACCCTCACACTGATACAAACACACACACTCACACGCTGATAAAAATTGACACACTGATATAAACACATATACAGAGACAAGATTAGAGTGGTGCTGGAAAAGCACAGCGGATCAGGCAGAATCCGAAGAGCAGGAAAATCAATGTTTTGGGCATAAGCCCTTCATCATCCTCACTCCTGTGTTTTTCCAGCACCACTCTAATCTTGACTCTGACATCCAGCATCTGCAGTCCTCACTTTTGCACAATTACAGAAATACAAGATTAGAGTGGTGCTGGAAAAGCACAGTGGATCAGGCAGAATCCGAAGAGCAGGAAAATCAATGTTTTGGGCAAAAGCCCTTCATCATCCTCACTCCTGTGTTTTTCCAGCACCACTCTAATCTTGACTCTGACATCCAGCATCTGCAGTCCTCACTTTTGCACAATTACAGAAATACTGACATACAGTATACAGACAGAAACACCATGATATGAATTCACATATTGATGCATTGACTGGAAACAAATACTGATATTAACACTCACGCTGACACACTATATAAATACACACAATGATAGAAACACACTCACTGACACAGTGATGCAAACATTTATAAATACAGTCACTGTTGCATTAATCAAAATAGACACTGTCACATTGATATAAATCAGAAAGTGACACTCTGCCATAAACATATACACTGATATAAAAACAAAAACAAACTCTCTCTATAAACATACATTGTCATAGTGATTAAAACAGAACCATTCACATAACATAACCACTCACAGAGACAAACTGATAAAAAAATCCACACTCTCACAATGATATAAACACAATCATTAACACAGAAATATAAACACGCACTGATATACAGGCAAGTTGATACAAACACAGGCTGACTCAGTGATATAAACACACACACTGTTATGAACACATGCAGAGACATGGATATAAACACACAAACTGATATAATCGAACACACTGACACAATGATGAAAACACAAACTGCAACACTGATATTAACACACACTGATATAAACATGCACTGAGGCAAATACATACATCTGTTGACACACTAATATAAACACAATGACACAAATACACTATAAAAACACACAGACACAGTGATATAAACACGATAGATACATTAATATATAATCTTACACCCTGATATAAACACAATCACTGACACACTAATTTAAATGCATACTGACACAGTGATATAAACACACACTGACACACTTATATAAACACACAATGACACAGTGCTATAAACACACTTTGACACACTGATATAAACACAATCACTGACAATGTGTCTTTATGTCAGTGTGTCAGTGACTGTGTTTGTATCAGTGTATGGCACTGATATAAACACACCTTGACACACTGATATAAACATACATACTGACATAAACACACACACTAACATAAACACACACACTGACATAAACACAATCACTGACATACTAATATAAACACACACATTACTGACACACTGATATAAACACACACTCTGACACACTGATATAAATACACAGACTGGGACACAGTTTAAAAACACACAAACTGACAGGTTGATCTAATACGCACTGTTGCACTGATAGAAACAGACACACTGTTATACTTATAAACACACTAATTAACACACATGGCATGCTGATATAAATACATATTTTGCCACATTGATACAGCAATATAAACACACATTGATATAAACTTCTCACTGCCGCCATTATAAAAACACACACTGACACACTGATATAAACACACACTGACCCAGTGACATAAACACACACACACTGACACACTGATATAAACACGTACACTAACACGCTGATACAAGCACACATACTGACACAGTGAAATAAACATGCACACTGATACACTGATACAAACACACGCAGTGACACACTGATATAAATACACACTGACACAGTGACATAAACACACACACTGACACACTGATATAAACACACACACTGACACACTGATATAAACACATACTGACACAATGATATAAACACACACACTGACACACTGATATAAACACACACACTGACACACTGATATAAACACATACTGACACAATGATATAAACACACACACTGACACACTGATATAAACATACACTCTGACACATTGATATAAATACACACACTGACACACTGATGCAAACACACACTCTGACACACTGATATAAATACATACACTGACACACTGATATAAACACACACTGACACAGTGATATAAATACATACACTGACACACTGATATAAACACACAGAGACAAACTAATATAACAAATGATACATGCAAAATGTCACATTGATATAAACACACTAACATAAACACACACTGATATAAATACACTCACTGACACTGACATAATCACACAGAGACAAACTGAAATCACAAATGATATATGCAAAATGTCACCCTGTCATAAACACACTGACACACTGATATAAACACACA
>NW_025213325.1:29878-32030 GCF_004010195.1 Chiloscyllium plagiosum
ATTGATTTATTTAAACTTATTCCACAGTAAGTATTATCCACAGCATTAATAATAAGTCTTAATAACAGGGGTCCCAGCACTAATCCCTGTGGGACATAGGTCTCCAGTCAGAAAAACACCCTTCCACTGCTACTCTCCATCTTCTATGACTAAGTCAGTTCAGTCTCCATCTTTGCAGCTCACCGCAGACTCCATGTGACTTCACCTATTGTCAAAGGCCTTACTATAGTCCATGTAGACAGCATCTACCACCCTGCCCTCATCATTCACTTTGTCACTTCCTCAAAAAACTCAATCACGTTTCAGAGACATGATTTCCCTGCACAAAGCCGTGCTGCCTATCATTAATACGTCCATATTGTCCCAAATTGGAGTAAATCCTGTCCCCAACAATCTTCTCCAATAATTTCCCTATCACTGATGTAGGGCTCACTGGCCTGAAATTTCCCAAATTATCCCTGTTCCCTTTTATTAACAAAGGAGAGACATTGGCCATTCTCCTGTCCTCTCTGACCTCTCTTGTGACTAAAGAAGGTACAAAGATTTCTTACATGGCCTCAGCAATTGCTTCCTCACGTCCCTCATATTCTGGCATAGATCCTGTCAGGTCCTAGGGATTTGTCTATCTTAATGCTTTGCAAAACACCCATCACCATCCGATTACAACATCCGCAGTTCTTTCAGTTTTTACCTCCTTTAGTTATGTTGACATGCCCTAGAATATCAACATACCCGTTTCTAGAGTCACCATCCACCATCTGCTTCTCCTTCATGGATACCAGAGTTAGTGAATGTTTATGGTTGTGGTTGGGCCTGCTTTGTCCTGGACGGTGTTCAGCTTCTTGACTGTTGTTGGGTGTGTACTCTTCTAAGCAACAGCAGAGCTTTCCATCAAACTCCACATGTAGATGGTGGACTTTGGAGAGTCAAGAAATTAGTTAACTCAGAAATCCCAGCCTCTGACCTGCTCTCCCAACCACAGGATTGATATGGTTAGTCTGGCGAAGTTACTGGTCAATGATAAGCCCCAGGATATTTATAGTGGGGGTTCCGATGACGGTCCTGCTGTTGAACATCAAAGGGAGTCGGTTAGATTCAACCTTGTTGATGATGGGCATTGTGTGGCGTGAATATTACTCGCCAGTTATTGTCCAGAACCTGGACGTTGTCCGGGTCTTGCTGTATTTGGGCGTGGACTGCTTCAGTATTTGAGCAATTGTGAATAGTACTGAAAACTGTTCAATTAGCACACACATCCCTGATGTTATGCTGCAGAGGAGGTGTTTGTCGAAACAGCTGAAAATATTTAGATTTAAGACACTACTCTGAGGAGCATTAGATCAAGAGTCGGAGGCTTTCAAAATAGGATTTGGTCTTTTGAACTTATTGTGCTATTCCGGGGATGGTGGCTGGTCTGATCTGGTCTAACTGCACTTTCCTGCTTGTTCCCCCTATAAATGAAAACATAACTGCTGCAACAGTTTCAGAATCTACGATGATCTGGAGTAGTGTGAACAGTTTTGGTCCCCTCATTTAAGGAAATATATTATTTCATTGGAGGCCCTTCAGAGAAGGTTCACTAGGATGATCCCTGGGATGGAGGAATGGTCGTATGAGAAAAGGCTGAACAGGTTGGGACTCTACTCATAGAGTCATAGAGATGTACAGCATGGAAACAGACCCTTTGGTCCAACCCCTATGCCCTCTAGTTCTGGACTCCCCAACCCCAGGGAAAAGACTTTGTCTATTTAACCTATCCATGACCCTCATGATTTTATAAACCTCTATAAGGTCACCCCTCAGCCTCCAACGCTCCAGGGAAAACAGTCCCAGACTATTCAGCCCCTCCCTATAGCTCAAATCCTCCAACCCTGGCAACATCCTTGTAAATCTTTTCTGAACCCTTTCAAGTTTCACAACTACTCCCGGGAGTTTAGAAGAATGAGAGATGATCTCATTGAAACGTATGGGATTCTTAAGGGGTTTGACTGGGTCAATGCTGACAGGATGTTTCCCCCTCATGGGAGGGTCCCGGACCAGAGGGCACAGTCTCAGAATAAAAGGGCACCAGTTTAAGATTGAGATGAGGAGGAATTTCTCGATCAGAGAGGTGACAGTTTTGGAACTCCTTGTCACAGAAAGCTGTGGACAC
>NW_025213326.1:0-8024 GCF_004010195.1 Chiloscyllium plagiosum
GTGACGGTCGGGTGGTGTGGAGCTGTGTGTTTGATAGTGGTGGAGTGTGTGGTGGTGAGCGTGACGGTGTGGGTGGTGTGGGGGTGTACGTGTGATGGTAGCGGAGTTTGTAGGGGTGAGTGTGACGGTCACTGACCGCTCTGCCCTCATCAATCCTTTTTGTTATTTCTTCAAAAGCCTCAAACAATTTCTTGAGACATGATTTCCCACGCACAAATCAATGCTGACTATCCCTAATTACACACTGCCTTTCCAAATACATGGAAATCCTGTCCCTCATGATTCCCTTCTTCAACGTGCCCACCACTGACGTCAGGTGAACCGGTCTGTCGTTCCCTGCTTTTCCTTACCATCTTGTTTAAACAGTGGCACCACGTTAGCCAACCTCCAGTCTTCTGGTACCTCACCTGTGACTATCGATGGTAAACATATTTCAGCACGGGGCACAGCAATCACTTCCCTAGCTTCCCACAGAGTTCTAGGGTACACCTGATCAGGTCCTGACAAGGGCCTACGAAGTGTTCCTGAATCAAGAGACCTTGGAGTGCAGGTTCATAGCTCTTCGAAAGTAGAGTCGCAGGTAGATAGGATAGTGAAGAAGGCATTTGGCATGCATTCCTATATTGGTCAGAGTACTGAGTACAGTCGTTGGTAGGTCATGTTGCGGCTGTACTGGACATTGGTTAGGCCACTGTTGGAATATTGCATGCAATTCTGGTCTCCTTCCTATCGGAAAGATGTTGTGAAAGATTTACAAGGATATTGCCAAGGATGGAGGATTTGAGCTACAGAGAGAGGCTGAAGAGACTGGGGCTGGTTTCCCTGGAGCGTCGGAGGCTGAGCGGTGACCTTATAGAGTTTTACAAAATTATGAGGGGCATGGACAGGATAAATAGACAAAGCGTTTTCCCAAGGGTTGGGGCGTCCAGAACTGGAGGGTATTGGTTTAGGGTGAGAGCGGAAATATATAAAAGAGACCTAAGGGGCAACGTTTTCACACAGAGGGTGATACGGGCATGGAATGAGCTGCCAGAGGAAGTGGTGGAGACAGGTACATTTTTAACATTTAAGAGGCATTTGGATGGGTATGTGAATAGGAAGGGTTTGGAGGGATATGATTAGATTAGATTAGATTACAGTGTGGAAACAGGCCCTTTGGCCCAACAAGTCCACACCGTCCCGCCGAAGCGAAACCCACCCACACCCCTACATTTACCCCTTACCTAACACTATGGGCAATTTAGTATGGCCAATTCACCTGACCCTGCACATCTTTGGAATGTGGGAGGAAACCGGAGCACCCGGAGGAAACCCACGCAGACACGGGGAGAACGTGCAAACTCCACACAGTCAGTCGCCTGAGGCGGGAATTGAACCCAGGTCTCTGGCGCTGTGAGGCAGCAGTGCTAACCACTGTGCCACCGTGCCGCCCTATGGGCTGGGTGCTGGCAGGTGGGAATAGGTTCTGTAGGGATCTCTGGTTGGCGTAGACGGGTTGGACCGAATGGCCTTTTTCCAGTCTGTACATCTCTATGATTCTATGACCTGATAAAGTCTTGGGGAATTATCCACCTTTATGTATTTCAAGACATCCTGCACCTCCTCCTCTGTAATATGGACATTTCACAAGTTGACACCATCTATGTCCCTACATTCTACATCTTCCATGTCCTCCTCACAGTAAACGCTGATGTAAAACACTTGCTTAGTATCTCCTCCATCTCCTGCAGCTCCACGTGCAGGCTGCTTTGTTGATCTTCCAGGGGCCATATTCTCTCCCTAGTTACCATTTTGTCCTTTATGTTGTTATAAAAAACCTTGGGATTCTCCTTAACAATATTTGCCCAAGCTATCTCGTGCTGGCTTTTCACCCTCCTGATTTCCCGCTTTAGTACACTCCTACTGCCTTTATAATCTTCTCAGGATTCACTCTCTCTCCTGAGATATGTTTACTTCTTTTTCTTCACTGAAACCTCAATTTCTCTCCATATCCAGTATTCCATACACCTAGCAACTTTTCCTTTCACCCTAACAGGAATACTGTACACTGTCTCTGTACTGCCGTTTTCATTTTTAAAGGCTTCCCAATTCCCAATGTTAAACGTTTCATTCTCTCAAAATGGCAACTCCCCAATTCCTGCATCTCGCGAAACCGCTGCTTGACAATAATGACAAAATAAAGAACTTTCCAAAGGAAGGCATCGATGAGGTGAGCTCTGGACAGGAACATAGATCTGGAGGTTACCAAATGCACGGAGAGTGCTTTCTACCTGAGCAGCACCAGGTCAGTATCAGGCACAAAGACAGAGTGGGCAAATAGACTCACATCTGAACTCACATCGCCCAGCCTGGGAACCTGAAGCTGTGCACAGCCATTCTGGAGAGTTATGCAGATATCAAGAGTAATGCTGTGGCAAATAGAGGGTTCAGTAATTTTGAGGGAAGATCCTAATAAAGGAGGTTACAGAGGTAAGGAGGATTGTCGGGACTTGAAGAGGTTTCCCAGTTTACGAGTGTTGGAGGGATTGGAACAGGTTACCAAGATAGGGAGGATTTAAGATTGAAGGATTGTACAGAAAAGGTACAGGTTGTACAGGTACTCAAGCTGATAGCCTTGTTCAGAAAGCATGTGATGTGCTGGCTTTCATTAGCAGGGGGATTGAATTTAAGAGCTATGAGGTTATGTTTATAGGAGATGTCAGGGGTGGGTTCTTTACACATCGTGTAGCGGGTGCGTGGAATGCACTGCCAACACTGGGAGCAGAGTCCAATATATTAGGGACATTTAAGCAATTCTTAGATAGGCAAATTGGTGATAGTAAAATGTAGGGTCAGCACAACATTGAGGCCAAAGGGCCTGGGCTGTGCTGTACTGTTCTACCTTCTAAATAGCGAGAGTCACAATGGCACAAAGAGGTTTCCGAAAGCTGGAGAGGATGGGATCTGAATGAAGAGACACAAATAGGAAGGTGTGCTCAGATTGTCGAGGGTAACAGAGACATCAACGGTCTGATCTGGAGCAGACGAACCAGACTGGGAGGGGTGAGAGAACAGGAGGGAGTTTCACAGGGAGGGAGGACCATAGATCCACAAGAGGTTACAGAGCTATAGGGTCTGCATGAGTTTATGGTGATGGGGAGGTTGGGAGGGATGAAGCAGTTTACAGGCACAAGGATGTTGGTAGGATGGGATGGTTGGAGAACGTTTCACAGATAAGGAAGTTTAAACCTCCTGCAGTTTAGTCAAAGTGGGAAGGTTTGTAGGGGAGGGTGGCAGTTACACAGGTAGAGGTGTAAGAGCTAGAGAAGGTTATGGAGATGAGTAGGTGGATGGAGAGACTGAAGGAGCTTGCATTGACAGGGTGGGAGATAGCCACAGGAGGATGTTACACAGTTAGTGAGTCTTTTCGGAACTGGATCAGGAGAGTATCAGGCATTCGAGTGAGTTCTACAGATTCTGACTGCAGCAGGGACCTGAGAGGATTGCAGGGTCTCCACAGATTGATCGTGTCTTTCGGACTGGTAAAAGATATGGATTCATTAAACCCAATGCATGCTGTTTTCTTTTTCCTGAACAGAGCCTCAATATCACTCAGCAGATAGGGATCCCTAAACCTGCCAGCTTTTCCCTTCACTCTAACAGGGATATGCTGGCCCTGGATTCTTGAGATCACACTTTTAAAACTCTCCCGTTTGCCAGTCATTCCTTTTCCTTCAAACGGACTCACCCAATCGATTGTAATCATGATGTGGAGGAGCCGGTGTTGGACTGGGGTGGACAATGTTAAAAATCACACAACACCAGCTTGCAGTCCAACAGGGGAAGTTAACATCTCCAACCAATACTACATTATTATTTCTATAGGTACATGCAATCTCTCTACACATCTGCTCCTCTAGTATCCGCCGACTCTTTGGGAATCTGGAACACTGTCCCAACAGAGTCCATCCCCTTTTTGTTTCTAACTTCTAACCATATGACCTCATTTGATGATCCCTTAAGAGTATCCCTTCTAAGCACTGTTGTTCTGCCCTCCTTATCAAAAGGGCAACTCTCCCATCTCACTCACTCTGTCAGACCTGTAGCTTCTGTATCCTGGAACAGTGAGCTGCCAATCCTGCCCTTCTATCAGCCATGTTTCTGTTATGGCTACAATATCCCAGTCCCCATAGCCAATCCATGCTCTGAGATCGTCTGCCTTACCAGTCAGGCCTCGTGTGTTGAAATAAATGCACGTTAAACCAGTAGTCTTTTTCCTCCCTTGATTGTGCCGCAGGATATCCAGAAGAGGAAATTTGTTGTCGGTGGCTGACGTATTTTTCCCCTGACTGGCCGATGGTACCTCTCTTACTCAGAGTCCCTGCCAACCTAGTTTAAACCTTCCCCAGGTAACACTAACAAATCTCCCTCGCAGTGATCCTGGTGCCCCTCTGTTTTAAGTCAAACCTGTTCCCCCTTGTATAGGTCACCTCTACCCCAGAAGAGATCTCAACGATCCAAACATTACCCCAGCCCCCAGCTCCTCAGCCACACATCTATCTAGCCTATCTTTCTATTTCAGTCCTCAACGGGACAAGTGGGACTAGGCATAATCAGTAGATCACTTCCCTTGAGGTCGTCCTTTTAAACCTCTCACCTAACTCCTGATACTCATTTCACAGGACCTCATCCCATTGCCTACACATGATGTGCACAATGACCAATCGTTGATAACCCTCCCCTTTCGAATGTTCATCAGAGACATTCTTGACCCTGGTACCCAGAAGACAGCACACTATCCTGGGATGTCTTCTGCAGCCAAAGAATCTCCTGTCTGCCGCCCTCACAACTGAGTCTCCTATCAGAATCACGATCATTAGAGAGGATCTGGCAAACGTGGAGGACTATCTGCAGTTGGGTCTATATTAGGAAAGTGGGAGTATGTTAAAGTGATACAGTGAGAATTCAGAGCCAGTGTGTTCCTGACGAGGGAATAGTAAAGGCAGAAAGTCCAGCGAATACCGATCAAGTGATATCGTGATTGATAAAGAAAATACACTGTAATAAAACCGGGCGAAGCCATCCAAAAGTTTAGGGCCTGCAAGGGGGTCTTTAGAAATGAGGGGAAAACAATGACCATAAAATATCCTTGCCAGATACTATAAAGGAAAAGCCACAAGGTATCTTATCAGTATAAAGGATTAAGAGGATTACTGGGTAAAGAGTGAGGCCTGATAGAAACCAAAGGGACAATCCGTGCATGGAGCCAGAGGAAGTAGGTGAGGTCTTCAATGAATTCTTCCCACCTGTATTCACACAGGAGAAAGACATTGTAACCTGGGATTTCAGTTGGGATGGTGAGGCTCCAGAACATATTAAGATCGATAAAGGGAGATATTAAATGTTTTCACAGGCATAAAGCTGGAGAAATCCCCAGTGCCCAATAAAATGTATCCTAGACTGCTATGAGAGGTAAGGGAGGAGATTGTTGGGGCCCTGGTGGATATTTAATACTTTGCTGGCCACAGGTGAAGTGTCAAATGACAGGAGGATATCTAATGTGGGTCCTTTGTTCAAGAATGGCAGGAGGGGTGGCGAGAGGGGAAGGACGCGTGGTGGTGGGTTTTGATTGCATGAAACATCACAGCAATACTTAGAGAGGCCATTCCTGTGGGATCACCCACTGTGTTGGAGGAACTGTGAAATAAGAATGGGTCATCACTTTGATACGAGTAGACTGACCCTGAATAATCCATGGCAGACTCAGGAACAAATATGTCGGGAAATGTCAAATATCAATCATAATAATAAGACTGTTGTGGTTGGCGTTTTTAAACTTTCCAAACCTAGATTGGTATTGCCACGATTCAATGTTAGGAACAGAGAAATTTCGTAATTGCGTTCCAGAAAACTCCCAAACAGTATGTAAATGGCCCGACTGGAGAAAGGGGCAAAACCTGACCTCCCCTTGGGAAACAAGATAGGGAAAGGGACTGAGGTATTAGTGGGGTAGCATTTCGTCAAAGTGACTCCAATTCTATTAGTTTGAAAACAGCGATGGAAAGCGCAGGCCTGGTCAACAAGTTCAAGTTATGAAATGGGGCCAGCCCAATCTTTATCGTATCAGCCAGAAACTTTCAAAAGGGGACTGGGGAGTCTATTTGCAGGGAAAGGGAAGTATGGCAAGTGAGAGTATTTTTAAAGTGAGTTAAATTTAGCGATCAGCGCCAGCATGTTCCTGTTTGTGTGCAGCTCAATGCTGACAGCATTCGGGAACACTGGCTGTCTATTGAGGGTCTGGTCAAGGGAAAGGGGGACATGTCACTTCTAGCTAGCTGGATCAAGGGAATCCCTGAGGAGAATAGGGGCTGTAGGAATATATTTTGGGTGAAAATCAGGAATGCAGAAAGGTGACATGAAATAACTTTGACAGAGAAGGAGAAGGAGACTCCAAAAGTGATTGTATACATATGTTAAGAGTAAAAGAGTAACTCGAGACAAAATAGGGGCCTTTAAAGATCAATTGATATGTGGAACTGTAGGATATGGCTAAGACCCTAAACACATTTTGCAGTCCAGAACTTACTGTTGACAAAAACTGGGGAACTCAGGGAACAAGAGTAATACGTTAGACCACAATTGGAGTTCTCTGCAATTTCAGTATCCCCGCTAAAGGAAGGATGTTGTGAAATTTGACACGGCTCAGAAAAGATTTACAAGATGTTGCCAAGGTAGTTGCTGAGTAAACTAGGGTTATTTTCCCTGGAGCATCAGAGACTGAGGGGTGACCTGACAGAGGTTTATATAAAGATGAGGGGCATGGATTGGGTAAACGTTCAAGGTCTTTTCCCAGGGGTTGGGAAGTCCAAAACTAGAGGGCATAGATTTGAGGTTAGAGGGAAAAGGTTTAAAAAGGACCGAAGGGACAGCTTTTTCATGCACATTGTGACATGGGTATGGAACAAGCGGAGGGAGAAAGTAACAGAGACTGATACTATGACAACATTTAAAAGGTATCTGGATGGGAATACGAATAGTCAGTGTTTAGCGGTTTATGGGTCAAATGCTGATTAATGGGATGGATTTGTTTAAATCTTCTGGTCAGCCTGGACGAGTTGGGGACCGATGGGTCTGTTTCCATGCTGTACTTCTATTTGACATGAAAACAGTGCATGTTATAGAAGAGGTGGTGCTGGAGGTTTTAAAACACAAAGGCATGGAAGGCCCCAGGACCTGATTAAGTATATCATAGGACATTGTGGGATGCTAGGGAAGAAATTGTGGAGCCCTGAGCAAAGGTACCATTGACAGCCATGTGTGATGGGCTGGAAGAAAGGAGGGTGGAGTGAGTGCGAGGCGGACAGAGTGACTCAGATGGAATGAGTGTGAGAGGGTCAGGGTGGCAGTGATGGAGTGAGTGTGAGGGGGTCAGTGTGACTGTGATGGAGTGAGTGTGAGAGGGTCAGGTTGACGGTGATGGAGTGAGTGTGAGGGTGTCAGTGTGACAGTGATGGAGTGAATGTGAGGGGGTGAGGGTGACTTTGATGGAGTGAGTGTGAGTGCAAGGTGATCAGTGAGACCGTGATGGAGTGAGTGTGAAGGGGTCAGGGTGACGATGATGGAATGAGTGTGAGGTGGTCAGGGTGACGGTGATGAAGTGATTGGGACAGGGTCAGAGTGACAGTGATGGAGTGAGTGTGAGAGGGTCAGGGTGACGGTGATGGAGAGAGTTTGATGTGATCAGGGTGACGGTGATGGACTGAGATTGAGCGGGTCAGAGTGAAGGTGATGGAGTGAGTGTGAGAGAGGGTAAGGGTGACGGTGATGGAGTGAGTGCGAGGGTGTCAGGGTGACGGCAATGGAGTGAGTGTGAGAGAGGGTCAAGTTGACAGTGATGGATTGAGTGCAAGGGGTCAGGGTTTGGGTGATGGAGTGAGTGTGACACATTCCGCCACCATCACACACACTGCCCCACACGACCCTCACTGTCACGTTAACCTCCACACAATCCACCACCATCACACACACTGCCCCACACCACCCTC
>NW_025213326.1:9231-15275 GCF_004010195.1 Chiloscyllium plagiosum
TGCCCCACATCACCCTCACCATCATGCTCCCCACCACACACTCCACCACCATCACACTCACTGCCCCACAACTCCCTCACCATCACGCTCACCACCACACAATCCACCACCATCAAACACACACTGCCCCAAAACACCCTCTCCGTCACGCTCACCCCCACAAACTCAACCATCATCACACACAGCCCCACACCACCCTCACGGTCACGCTCACCCCCACACACTCCACTACCATCACAAACACTGCACCACACCACCTTTACTGTCACGCCCCCCCCACCCCACTCACCAGCACCATCACACACATTGCCCACCACCAACCTGACCATGAGCGATATGGACTTCAATAAGGTGTTTGAAAGTTTCCACATGGGAGGTTGGTGAGCAAGGTTAAATCTCATGAAATACAGGCAAAACCAGCCATTTGGATACAGAACTGGCTCAAAGCTAGAAGACAGAGGGTGGTGGTGGAGGGTTGTTTTTCAGACTGGAGGCTTGTGACCAGTGGAGTGCCACAAGTTCGGTGCTGGATCCACTATTTTTGTTATTTATATAAATGATGTGGATGTGAACATAGGAGGTGTAGTTAATAAGTTTGCAGATGACACCAAAATTGAAGGTGTTGTGGATAGCGAAGAACGTTATCTCAGATTACAACGGGATCTGGATCAGATGGGCCAATGGGCTGAGGTGTGGCAGATGCAGTTTAATTTAGATAAATGTGAAGTGCTGCGTTTTGGAAAAGCAAATCTCAGCAGGACTTACACACATAATGGTATATTTCTAGGTAGTGTTGCTGAACAAAGTACCTTTAGAATGCAGGTTCATAGCTCCTTGAAAGTGGAATTGCAGGATAGTGAAGGAGGTGTTTGGTATGCTTGCGTTTACTGATCAAAGCATTGAGTAGAGGGGTTGGGAAGTCATGTTCTGGCTGTATAGGACATTGGATAAACCCCTTTTGGAATATTGCATGCAATTCTTGTCTCCTCCCTATCGGAAGGATGAAGTGTAAATAGAAAGCGTTCAGAAAAGATTTACAGGGATGTTGCCAGGATTGGAAGATTTGAGGTACAGGGAGAGGTTGAATGGGCTGGGGCTATTTGAGGCTGAGGGGAGACCATATAGAGATTTATAAGAGAGGTATGGATAGGTTTAACAGAAAAGGTCTTTTCCCTGAGGTAGTGCAGCCCAGGACCAGACAGCCTAGGTTCAGGGTGAGAGGGAAAAGATATAAAAGGAACCTAAGGGACTACTTTTACAGGCAGAGGGTGATGTGTGTATGAAATGAACTGCTAGAGGAAGTGGTGGAGGCTGGTACACTTATTGCATTTAAAAGGCATCTGGATGGGTACACGAACAGAAAGGATTGAGAGGGATTTGGGCCAAGTGCTGGCAAGTAAGACGAGATTATGTTAGGATATGTGGGTGGCGTGGATGAGTTGGACCGAAGGCTCTGTTTCTGTGCTGTAAATCTCTATGACTGTAAATGTTTTCCTCTGTCCATTTACAGCCACATATTTCACTGCTTCCCCTGCTTACCTTGGTCAGTTCTCCTCTCAAACACATATAAATGGCTTTGGTTGTGATTGTAGGGTGTGCTTTATGGTCACTTTAATAATCCATCATCTCACTGACTTCCACTGCAATACAATTTCCCAGAGGATATCTCAGTGTGACATTACTCCTTCACTCAGCATAATCACCCAATGGTCGATCTGAGATAGTCACATCCCTGGCCATTTACACAATGTGTTATTGAAAGAAATACTGACAAAAACATTCCAAGATGAGTTTAGAGAATATCACTTTTGACAAAGTCTGAAGTCTCCCAAAATTATCGCAGTGCTTTTGCATTATACAGGAATTCATTTGAATGTGTAACAGTGTTGAATAGTGAAACGTTGTCAGGCAGCCTGAAAAACATTCTCCTGCTTATGATATTGACACGTGTTACCCAGAATCTGCATCCAGGCTGATTCCGCTGCATCATCTGAGGCCAAACGCGTTCTCTCTCATGCCTTTGTTACCCATTACTGTCAGGGTTACCCATCCTGCATTCCCTGAGACCCCTCAAGGATGTGTGGAATTGAATATTTATGTTCCACCTTTTGTTTCTCCTGCAACCACATCTTTCTGGTGACTAAATATTATTTATCTCTGTGTCACACGTCTATTACCTTGTTGCAGAGACCTCATTCCAAAGAAAGAACATTGCAATTTACTTATTCCCAGAATGTCCTGTCACAGCCTAATTCACTGATATACAGTTATAGTTAAACTCTGTCCCTTCCTGTTCCTTTCTGATTGTTTTCAGCCACATTCCATGCTATTCCGATGATTCACCTTTTCTATTTGGATTTGGAAAGCTCCTTTCACCTGATCCCTGTCCCTGCCTCCTCTCTGTCAGTTTAAAGCCCTGTCTATATACCTTCCGACATGACTGGCCAGGACACTGCTCCCAGCAGAGTTGTTTTTAATTCACTCGTAGGATGTTGCCCTCTCTGGTTGGCCAGCGTGTATTCCCTCCGCCATACCCCCTCTCCCCCGGGGCTGCCCTTGAAGTGAGTGGCTTTCTGGATCATTTCAGGGGGAAGTTCAGAGTCAACCTCCTTGCTCTGCATCTGGATTCACATGTAGGCCAGACCTGCTGTCGATAACAGATTTCCTTCCTTAAAGGATATTAAGCAGTTAGATGGTTATAGCTTAAACCAGCAATAAATTCTGGATGAACAGTCTAATGAGAATAACACGAGGCCATCACCTCTCCCACTCGTAGCTCAATCGTCACTGAGTACTGATCCTACTGCACCATGAATCAAAAACCTTTCATCATGCCCATTGCTTGATCTTGAAATCATTCCTGCACTCTGGTGATATTATTCAGTATCTCTCCATTTGGTATTCCGCACTGTGAGTCTAATTGCTGCCTCTGTCAATGTCTCTCACTCTTGCAGCTACTCCAGATCCTGAGCCAACAGAATTCTCCACTGCAGAGAGACGCAGCAGCACAGGCCAGGGGTGGAGTCTTGGATTTCCCAGAACTCTGTGGCACTCAGCACCATTCTCCCTGTGTAACCCTCACTGCATCAGTCTAATTTCCCATTCTGTCTAATTCTCTCTCTCCTGTAGGTAATCAGGAAGCTCCTGACCCAATAGACTTCCTAACTGCTGGGTGTCTCATTCATCACCACATTGAAGATGGTCGGTCAACCAGAGAGACAAAGGGCAGGGAGATCTGGAGTCCTCAATAATTCCTGCAGTGAGGTAAGATCATTCACAGGGAACAGAGCAGAGAGCAAATAGTTCGAAACATCGGCCATCAAGACATTACATACATACAGTGCTGAATGGTGAACACAGAGCATAAAGCTCCCAGGCTCAATCCCCATCATTTGTGAGAGGATTACTTTCAGCTCTGCTGTACTGAGCCTGTCGGAGACAGCATCGGGAGTGTCACAGTTATCAATCCAGGCCAATGCTGTCTTAGTGAGCATCAGAACAATGGAGGGGAAAGCAGGCCGACCACGAGAAGGTGCTATTGAAGCCTGGGATCTTTATGTTCTCTATTTACACTCCAACATGCTCTATTGTCGCACCATAGAGTCATACAGTCAGGAAACAGACTCTTCAGTCCAACTCATCTGAGCTAGTGCCTTGAATGCTTCTAACTCTGAGAACAGTTTCTATCTCTGGAACCTCACCCCCTCCCTACAATCCCTTTGCAAATTTAAAACCTACTTCAATGCTGACTATCACCATGTCACTGTAAAATGCTGCAGTCTGGATGACATGCCAAATCTCAGGAATCTCCTCCTCCCATCATTGCAATAATCTCTCTTTCTGTCATCTTGCACAATACCTCCAGCCCATCCTGTCTCTGTAACATCCTATAGCCTCGATCCTTTGCGTACCCTCCTCCAGCCCGTACAGCACATGATATCACTGTAACCTTCAATCCCTATAACATTCCTGTCCCATCCTACACCATCACACGGCCTCTAATTCATCCACCATCCTTACAGACCTCTCTATCTGTATAAACTCCTCCAGTCCCTACAGCCTTTCCTGCCTGTGTAACCTGCTCCCATCTCGGCAGCCCTCCCTGTGAACAGTGTCCTGAAGCCACAATAACCCTTCCAATGTCTGCAATCTCCTCTATCACTGTGACCTTCTCCCGTCACGACACTGTTCCATAGCTCTACCCTTATCGTCACTACCAGCCTTCCTATCTCTGTAACCACGAGGTCACTAAAACCATCCATGTACATGAAATATCCTCTTTGTTGCTGTATCCAAGCCCAGTTCCTACAGTTCTCACGTTCTGTAACCTCCTTTTTTTCTGAAGAACCATCCAGTGACTACACCACTCTGTATTACTGACTTCATCCAATCCCAAAAACCATCACCACAAACCTCACTATCGCAGTAAATTCTTCCAGTTCCTCCTTATCTCTGTACACCATCCGGCCCGAAACGTCTGCATTCCTGATCCTCGGATGCTGGAAAAGCAAAGTGAATCATGCAGCAACACACTCTTGATTCTGATCTCCATCATCTGCAGAGCTGACCTTCTCATGGTTGGGCAGAATGGCCTACAACTGCCCCTCTTTCCCATGTTTCTGGGTAGCACTCCCTGGCTCTGAATCTCTGTCAGTCCCCACTATCCCCACTATCTGTGTAAACTACACAATCATCAATCACTGGAATTTTCTCAGACCATGGGATACTCCCCATCTATCCAATCTCTTCCAGCCTCTCCAACCCTCCTAAACCGATAACCCCAGCTACCTTTGTAACTTCCTTTATCCGCTGGAACATTCCCTATCTCTGGAATATCATATCCGATAGCATCCCTCCGTTTGTGTGCTCCTCCAATCACTATGGCGGCGCCTGCCTCTGTGACATTATCCCACACACTGAATCCACTTCCAACACTGAAACCTTCACTGTTTCTGTTACCTTCTCGTGCAACCACAGACCTCCCTGTCGGTATGGACTTCTGACGTTCATCAGTCCACCATGTCTCTGCAATCTACACCAGCCTGCAGAGCCCTCCGTAAATCTGTCACCTGCTCCAGCAGCTATATCATTCCCCATCTGTCAGGCCAAATCTGTAACTGCTGCAGCTGCTATATAACTCCCCATCTGTCAGGCCAACTGTGTAACTGCTCCTGCAGTTATATCACTCCCCATCTGTCAACCGTACTCTGTATCTTCTCCAGTAGCTATGTCACTGCACATCTGTCAAGTCTACGATGTAACTGCTCTGGCCGCTATGTCACTAGCCATCTGTCAGGCTCACTCTGTAACTGCTCCAGCAGCTCTATCACTCCCTATCTGCCAAGGCTACTCTAACTGCTTCAATAGCGATATCACACCCCGTCTCCCCAACTTTGTAACTGCACCAGTGATATTACTCCCCATCTAGCAAGCCTACTCTATAACTACACCAGCAGCTATATCACTCCCTATCTGTCAGGCGTACTCCAGTCCTCACAGACTGTGGAGACCATTGTCTCAATAACCTGCTCCAGGCCCTGAAAGTCTCTCTGTACTCAGAGTACTTCTCCAGCTGCAGCAACAATCCACATCTCTGTTTGCTCCTCCTCTCCCTCCATCACCTCAAACACTCTCTTTTTGTCTGACCTGGCAACTCTCCCTTTGCGTTCCGTATTACTGTCCCAAAAATCTCCCTATATCTGTAACTCTCTCTCTCTCTCTCTCTCTCTCTCTCTATATATATATATATATATATATATATATATATATATATCCACCATGCTCCTCCAGTATTTCCATCCATCTACTCATCTCCATCACCTTCTCCAGTTCTTACCCCTCCCGTCTGTGTAAACATCACCCTCCCCTACAACCCTCCCCATCGCAGGAACCTCCTCCAGTTTGTGCAATGCTCTCTATCCGTGTAAGTGTCTCCAGGCCTTATTGCTGTTCCTGTGTCTGTAAGCTCTGCCATAGTCTCCAGCCTTCTCATTGACGTAACCTCCAGAACCTCAGCATCTATATCATCCACTGCAGCCTTGTGA
>NW_025213326.1:18586-23038 GCF_004010195.1 Chiloscyllium plagiosum
AATTAGCTGGGAATGTGGGTTGTATGGAGGAAGCAAAGAGAACATGAACAGTCTGTGAATTTCCCTTTTTTAAAATTCAATGATGTACCGTGGTCATCACTTGCTCGGCCATCATTACTTTCCCATCTGTAATTCCCTGGTGAAGGTGGTGGTCAGCTGTCTTCCTGACCCATTGCAGTCCTGTGGGTGTAAGGACAGACACATTGCTGGTAGGATGGAACGTGACTTGGAGGGCTCCTTGGAAATTCTGGTGTTCCCGTGCACCTGAAGCTCCTGCCCTTCCAGGGGATAGTGGTTCCGGGTTTGTGAAGGGCTGCTGAAAGCGCCTTTCTGAGTGACCTCAGTGCTGCTTGTTGATTTTTCTACAATTCCCTTCCTTCATTCATTCATGGACATGTGCATTGTTGGCTGAGTCAGCATTTTTTGTTAATTTTGAGTTGTCACTGAGAAGATGGCGGTGAGCTTCCTTCTTGAGTGACTTCACCAGCCGTTGGAACTGTTGTTATCTGTGTCCCCTCCAGCAGGCGCTCCAACACTCCTCATGTCTGTAGCGTATCACACATGTGCCACTGTAACTGCATACAGACAATGCAGCTCTCCCTTTATGGATGACATACTCCTCTACGTACAACTCTTATAGTTCCTCACAATATCTCACCTCCTCCATTCCCGTCTGCGCTGTTGATCTTGAAAATTGTTTTTATTCCTGTTTAAACTTCTGATCACCATTCAACTCTTCCTTTTTAAATTTGTAACCCCTCAATATCTGTATCCCTCCATATCACGGTTACAAATTACAACATAGGTTCCCCTCCTTAAATCTCTATGAATTACAGTGGCTGGATGTGTTTAATTCACACTTTTCACCCTCCTTATCCACCTCACCTCGTCCAGCCCCTACAATCCCACCATTTCGGAATGCTCCCGTTATCTGCACCTCTTCATATCCTGAGGGTCCTTGAATACCAACAGTGCTCCAATGATCTATATCCCCCCACGTATTATTAGTCTTCTAACTCTGTAACATCCAGCAGTGTCCAGTACCTTAAAACGCTTCCTGGCTGTCAATTTGTATTCGTTGAAGTCTTTCCATCTCTCTTAGCAGTTCACAAAAAGCCCTTTAGACTCGACAAAGCTCCGTCAAAAACGAACTATCAACTCTCTATTTCCTTTGCCTTATTCAGTTCCTGCAAATCTCCCTGTATCTTCCAGTAACCTGCTTTAGACACTGCACGTCTGTCTACTTCTCCAGATAGCCTGTCCCATCCCCTACAGCTCGTTCAATTACTGTAACACCCTCTGACCCTTCTAATCCTCCTCCTTTCCACTGTTTTGCAGGCACAACAGCAATCCTGTGAGGGAACAGTGCAGAATGGGATATTATAAATCTCAGCTCAGGTTTGAGGAGTACAATTACCTGTGAGTCACAAAGGGAGAGAACCTGAGAGCGAGCAACACAGAGAGGGAGAATATGAATGAGCAGTGAGGATTGAGGCCGACTGGGACTTGGAGTTGGAGAAACAGCAGAGCAGGAGGCTGAAAATCAGCACGGAATCATAGAGGGAGTGACTATGTGATGGAGAAATTTTGAGCAGGAGCTTGAGGCTCACTCACACATGGAAGTTAGAGGCACCAAAGTGTGAGGAAATAAATCAGAACTGAAGATTGGGGCCTAGTCATACTGGGAGTCACAGAGATGGTGACACTCTGAGAGAGCAGAGTGGAGTGGGATCTGGTGGATTGCATGTACCTGGGAGTCACAGAGATGGTGACCCTGTGAGGTCTTCACAGAAGAAAATGAAAGTTCATTTGCTGATAATAAACCGTTACTTGCTGTAACTTGCTGCAAAATGGCATTTTCCTTCATGGAATAAGGGCTGAAGGCTGAAATATCAGTAATAATTGAAAGTCTGAATCAGAATAATAAAGAATCTCAGTCAGCTACAGACCGATAAGGGAATGCATGTGAAACGTATGCCTCTGATGTTAACTTTATCCAACATAATTCATTGAGTAAGACTAAACACGTTTCAGCTTATGTTGTGGTAGTGCAGGTTGGTCAAATGGGAAACGTTTTCTGTTACATTGGGAAGTCATAGCCCCTGCTGGTGTTCGAGATGAACACCGGGTCCTGCAGCTCAGTTAATGACTACAGATTCTGTGAGACATCTATAACGCTGAGAGTTAGGTGGATAGCACATACAGGGAGGGGATCACACTGCTGTCATAACGTCCTGTAAGAAGAAAGGGAGTGGGTGATCAGTCAAGAGGTGCGGTCAGGGAATACAGGATTACCCTGGGGGGGAGGGAAAGTGAGGCTCCCTCCCCATTCAGTTTCCCAGTTTGGAAGCTGATGAAGATGCGTGCTGCTAAGGGGAATGCAGTCAGAGCCATATCTGTGGTGCCACAAGCAGCCTGACTGTGCAGGAGGGGAGGGAGAAGGAAGGAGTGGCGATAGTCACAGAGCAGTCAGGAAATTGAAGACGGTGTCAGTGTTTCTGTGACTGTCAATGTAATTCCAGGATCGTGGTATCAAGAATGTCACTGTGTCCATCAAGTCTGCTCCACCATTCACGTTTGACTCATCGGTTTTTCAAGCCCGTTTTCCTTCTTTCCCCCTTTGATTTCATGGCAATCAAGAACGTTTCTATCTTTGTTTTAAATCTACTCAATGACCTTGCATCACAGCCTTCTGTGACAGTGGCTTCCACAGATTCCCCACTCTCGGGCTGAAGAAGTTTCCCCTTATCTCCGATCTAACAGGTTTTCCCTTCACTCGAAGGCTGTGCCCTTGGTTACTCGTCTCTCCCGTCAATGGAAACATCTTCCCAATATCCACTCTGTCCAAGCCATTCAGTATTCTGTAAGTTTCAATCAGATCTCCCCTTGTCCTTCTAAACTCCATCATGTTTGGTCCCAGAGCCCTCAAGCATTCCTCATCTGTTAAGCCTTTCGTTCCTGGGATTTTTCTTGTGAACTTCCTCTGGACCGGCTCCAGGTCCAATGCATCCTTCCTGATGTATGGAGCCCAAAGTATAACGTATTCAAAAATGATATAAAGGAAAGCAAAGGATGAAGTGTAGAAGTATTGGTTCAGGATAGTGTTAGTTCATGAGTCTGAGATTAAGTTGATGCCTTCAAGTTCAGAATGAATTTGGCCGGAGCTTTAGTAAAAAAAACTATAAGGTTACACTGTGAGGGACCTTCTGTGGGCTGCCAACTAGTGAAAAGGACTCAGAGATGGCAACGTGATAGTGTTGAGAAACTTGCATTATCCAGATACAGGCTGGGATACTGACCGTGTCTGGGCAGTGACGGATTGCATGAAGGAGAGCTTACTGCAGGAGTATGTGCCCACCGCAAGGAACCATGTACTATTGAACCTTGGAAAAGTGGTGGGGAAAGTGGATCCAGTATCAGGTGGGAACATTTTCAGGCAAGATGATCATTTTATTGTAACGCTCAGGATGATGGTAGAGAATGCTGTGCATTGACTGAGTTTGAGAAAAAATCAATCGACTGGGAGCTGCCTTCACTGGGGCAAGAATGAATCTGGGAAGGTATGGCCGGAATACCAAATTGGTCAGAAAAAGAAAATGAACAATGGGCTCCCTTCAATGACTTAGGTCCGTTCGAGGAATATTTCCTCACACAGGAAAGGCAGAGTAAACAAACCCAAAGCTCCCTCGATGACAATGGAGCAAAAAGTTAAGATGAAGAAGAACAATTGAATAGGTGTCAGATAGAGAACAGAATTGTGAGCCAGGAGAAATGCTGAAGGTTTCGGTCGAGATGACACAGCGGAGGAATTTGAGGAAACGGAAAGCCAACACAAGGTTGTCACACCTCTAAGGGAGCGTGCGAAAAGGTGGAGTAAGGCTGATCCAACACTTGAAAGAGGATTTATACTGAGAAGAAGGGGAATAGCTGAGTGTGAGATGAATACTTCATCTCTGTATTTACCAAAGTGGCCGAACCCACCCAGGTCATGCTGACAGAGGAGGAAACTCTGTCACTAGAAAGGTACAACATTGATGAGGAATATCTTTATGGCACAGGCAACAAACATGTTTCATTGTTTTTCCCTCGATATATGTGACATTAAATCATTCATTCATTCATTCTTGCATGGAATAAAAGGGACTGTATCAATTTGGACACAAAATTGACTGGAAATTGAGAGGAATGGTAGGAAATCGAGAGGAATGGTCACTAGATTTTTAATTCAGGCTGGAGATAGATTTTCAGTGAAGTTCCCCAGGATTCAGTTTTGGTGACCTCATTCATTTTGAAATGTATGAACGATGTACATCTGGTGTGCAGGGACCCATTCAAAGTTTACAGTTGACACAGCACTTAAAGAAATTGTAAACTGTGAGGAAAACGTTGTAGAACTCTAAACTTACATTGCCAACTTCATAGAAACAGTAGAGAAGTGTTTGATGAAGTTTG
>NW_025213326.1:25993-32043 GCF_004010195.1 Chiloscyllium plagiosum
CAACACTGCACTCTCCCTCTCCCTGTCTGATCCCTACACAACACTGCACTCTCCCTCTCCCTGTCTGATCCCTACCCAACACTGCACTCACCCCCTCCCTGACTGATCCCTACCCAACGTTGCCACATTCCGCTCCTTGACTGATCCCTACCGAACACAGCACTCACCCCACTCCCGACTGATCCCTACCCAAAACTGCAATCACCCCTCCCTGACTGATCCTTACACAACACTGCACTCACCCCCTTCCCTGATGGATCCCTACCCAACACTGCAATCTCCCCCTCCCTGACCAATCCCTACCCAACACTGCACTCTCCCTCTCCCTGTCTGATCCCTACACAACACTGCACTCTCCCTCTCCCTGTCTGATCCCTACCCAACACTGCAATCCCCCCTCACTGACTGATCCCTACACAACACTGCAATCTCACCCTCCCTGACTGATCCCTACCCAACACTGCACTCTCCCGCTCCCTGTCTGATCACTACACAACACTGCACTCTCCCTCTCCCTGTCTGATCCCTACCCAACACTGCAATCACCCCCTCCCTGACTGATCCCTACCCTTCACTGCACTCTCCCTCTCCCTGTCTGATCCCTACACAACACTGCAAACACCCCATCCCTGACTGATCCCTACCCAACACTGTAATCACTCCCTCCCTGACTGATCCCTACACAACACCCGTGGGCGGCACGGCGGTACAGTGGGCGGCACGGTGGTATAGTGGGCGGCACGGTGGTACAGTGGTTCGCACTGCTGCCTCGCAGCGCCAGAGACCCGGGTTCAATTCCCGCCTCAGGCGACTGACTGTGTGGAGTTTGCACGTTCTCCCCGTGTCTGCGTGGGTTTACTCCGGGTGCTCCGGTTTCCACCCACAGTCCAAAGATGTGCAGGTCAGGTGAATTGGCCATGCTAAATTGCCCGTAGTGTTAGGTAAGGGGTAAATGACACTGCAATCTCCCCCTCCCTGACTGATCCCTACCCAACACTGCAATCTCCCCCTCCCTGACTGATCCCTACCCAACACTGCAATCTCCCCCTCCCTGACTGATCCCTACCCAACACTGCAATCTCCCCCTCCCTGACTGATCCCTACCCAACACTGCAATCTCCCCCTCCCTGACTGATCCCTACCCAACACTGCAATCTCCCCCTCCCTGACTGATCCCTACCCAACACTGCAATCTCCCCCTCCCTGACTGATCCCTACCCAACACTGCAATCTCCCCCTCCCTGACTGATCCCTACCCAACACTGCAATCTCCCCCTCCCTGACTGATCCCTACCCAACACTGCAATAGCCTTTATATCAAATACCATATTATTCAGAAGTTAAGTTTCACTTTGAATCAAACTGACACTTCAACTTCTTCCGTTGTGCCTGACAACTGTAGGTTTCATTTCCATTGCAGTTTGGATTGTTACACTTACTATGCCTGCAATTCATGATAAAAGATAAATGAAGTTATTTAAATGTGCATTTGCCTCCATCCCACAATTGTGTGCCAGCTGTGTGAAAGACTGAAGATTCGGGTTTCAGAACTGCAGCTGGCATTCAGCCATTTGAGTGAAAGTGGCCACACTCCAGATGGGTGACTGCAATAAATGTTCATGATTCTGTTACATCACACAGTAAATTTTTGGTATAAATTCTGTGTGTTAGGATTGAGCCCTCCACTATCACCTGATGAAGGAGCGACGCTGCAAAAGCTAGCATGCTTCCAATTAAACCTGTTGGACTATAACCTGTGTGATGTTTCGCAATAAATGGTGAATTTGTTCTTCAAAACCTTTGTTGCTGTTGATAACGATTAGAGACAGAAATGGGATAGCAATTTCTTGAATGTATTCATATTCAGTGTTTAGAAACTTCAATAACAAAATGCAAGCACACTTACAATGAAGTGTCTTCGATGTTCTCTCCTGATACTATATTTTTGAAAGTAAATTCTGAATCCCTAATTCTAGTGCAGATAACAGAGAGACCGTAATACAAATGCTCTTGCCTGCAGTAGTGTTCCCTGCGCTGCTGTGTGATGTTTCCTGAAAAGTCCAGAGAAAGTGAATTACTTTCTATTTTATGTACTCTGAATGAAGCAAAACATTAATCACATATTCTTTTCAAGCTTACTTTTCTCATGATAGATTTTGGAGTGTACAGGATTTCAACTACCTTGTACTTTGGACTGTCAGGTGATCTTCAAATAGTCAAAAAAGTGCTATGCAGTCATTTTAAGCGTGCATACACATCCACAATAAAATCATCATAATAAACCTGAAGAATTGAGTAAATATTTCAAGCGATTGACAGCTAGTTTTATAAAACCGGTTCAAGATTTATTAGCTCAAAACCCTCATTGCCTGTTGGCAAGACAAGCCAATTAAGGTGGAGTGTGGAAGCAAAGAAAGGGCGATACGATGCAACAAATTCATTTCTTCAAAACTTTATACTTGTTGCAGCGTCTCAAAATATCTCAACTGAAGAGCTCCAGCCCCAAATGGAGACTAAGCAACCAATTTTCCTATATCTCCAATGAAGACCTTTGGTACTGTCTCCACATGCAGGGCTGCATTTTCCATGTCAACTGGCATTTGCCAAGATTCTCATGAGTCAGGCCAAGCGGAGGGGAGTTCAGGAGGAAAGCCCAACTCCCTTCTGCCATATTATATTATCCTCTCCGTGGGGGGCAAATGAAGTCATCAATTGAGAGCCACTCGTGTATGTCTGTGTAGTGAATAGGAGAGCTTATCAACTCCCGCAGTGGGCCGTGGCCTGCTAAATTCTTGAGTGCAGGCTCAGCAATATTCACCACTACTGGCAGCAAAGGACAGGTCACTGCTCTGTCTTCATTCTGTTGTTGCTGTTAGCTCCTGGGCTCATGCCATTTCAATAATGGTTTCTGACCAGGCAGCAACTTCTGTACTTCTTACTGTCAGTACCATGCCACCCTTGGCACTGCCAACCATCACGTTTGACTCCAGCTCTCAGTTCAACCAGCAGGGCTTCACCAGAAATCATAAAATGATGACTGCAAAAGTATCCTGTAAGAAAGAACACTATCTTCCAACTTCTGGATGTAATACATCTTTTGGGGGTTAAGCTGACTGTGGTAACTAGGGCCTTCACATGGTTCTTGGATGCAGAAGGAAATATCTACAGGAACTAATTCTTCTCCAGCATTTGCCTTGGAAAATATAATATCAAATGAAGTACGAATTACACAGAAGATCAAACATATTTTCCAGTTATTGCAAACAATCTTGGAGAATTATATTTTACATATCCCTTGCAGTTTGGATTGTCAACCTTGCCACCTGTAACTGGACAGACAAGATAAATTAAATCCTGAAGTTAGCTTTTGCCTCCAGCTACTATTGAGTGCCAGCTGCTTGAATGGCTGAAGACTCTGGAATCAGTAGTGCAGCTTGAGTTCAGCTGCTTTTGTTAAACTTCTTCCAATCCAGACGGATACTGTAATCAATACTGATTTTATTCTTCAACCCATTTCATAGGTTTGATGAACATTATAGCAGGTGATAAGGGTGAGAGAGTGATGGGAAACGTATTTCTTAAATATATTCATTTTGAAAGATTAAAATGATCAGGGAAAAGCAACTCAAATTTGCAAGCAATTTTGAATTCAAGCTTCCTTGATGTCCTCTCCTAAAACTGCCTGTTTTGAAAAAGACTCTCCGACCTGAAGAATAATGTCGATAATGGAGAGGCAGTATGTAATTGCTATGGTCGGAAACGGTATTCTCTGCACTGCTGTGTGCTGTTTTCATGAGGAGTCTGTATGTTATCTTACTGTAACTGTCAGTCCACCAGCAATTTACTTTCATTTTCTTGTATTCTGAATGAAGCAAAATCATGGTCACATATTGCATCAAACATACTTTTTCATGACCGCTTTAGATTTGGAAGGCATGGTTTTCCATCTCCATCGCAGTTTAGGCTGTCACGTTTACCAGACTTGCAATTGAACAGACAAGTTTAGCACTGAAATCAGCATTTGCCTCCATCTACAAGTGTGTGCCAACTGTTGGAATGGCTGAAAAATCTGGATTCAGTATTGCAGCTCTTATTCAGCTGCCTTTTAAAAACTGTTCACACTGCAGAAGGATGACGGCATGATTTGGTGATTTTTTTTGTCAAATTTACATAACTAGTTTGCAAGAAAACAGAGCACAGATAGGGGAAGAGGCAGAGAATGTCGGGGAGAAGAAATTTTTCCTTGCAGTATAGACCAGAGAGTTCAATGGGAGGTAAAGTGTTCAGGACCGGGCTGATGAAGGGGAAACATTTCACTGAAGGTATTTGGATATTTTAAAGCACTGGCTTTTCCAGCAACTCTGCTTTTCTTTCTGTTTTAAACATTCACAGTTATTTCGGGTTTTATTTGGATGGATTCTGTTGTTCTAGTTAAATAAGAGCTTCAATCAGTAGGAACAAAGCAAGCATGAGAGATGCAAATTTAGTGCGATTGCTGTGGTCTGGTCTGCAAAGGTGTTTGTTGCACTGCTGTCACATGCTTTCAAGAGGCAGCCCCTGAACAATCTAAACAACAGCTCTCCAGCAATATCCTTTCATGTCTTTGAATTCTGAATCAATTATCATTAATACACAAACTGGAGCAAACTTATTTTCTGCAACTGTCCCTGGAGAAATTAGATTTCCCGGTTCTTCACAGTATACGCAGCTGAAATTAGTCATGAAAGAAGACATTTTAAGCTAGGTCTTGTATGCACAATTGGCTGATGGCTGGTATAAAATTGCTGGATGCACAGGGATTCAGTATTATATTCTTTGATCAACTGTATTATTAAGTAGATCAACTTCCAGAGGTAGTGTGATCCCTACCCAACACTGCAATCTCCCCGTCCCTGACTGATCCCTACCCAACACTGCACTCACCCCCTCCCTGGCTCATCTCTTTCCAACACTGTAGTACACTCCTTCCCTGACTGACCCCACCCTTAAAAGCAATTTCCCCCTCCCTGGTCCATCTCTCCAAGATCATGTCAGGGAGATGGAGGTATTAATATTTAATCCTGTCCCTTGTGTATTTGACTCTGACAACGCTGAGAGAACACTATGTGTTGTCAATCTCCAGAGTGTTCGATGGAGGCACTTTGAGTAAGCTTTCCTCCGATCTAAGTCCATTCTCAAACTAATCTGGGATATTTTCATGAGAACCGTTTCAGTGAAGATTCACTTTGAATCCTTTCTGCGCCTTGCTGTCGTTAGCTGGGAACACTGATAACCAGGGCAGGAGTGTTCCTGGGAATTTTGTTGGGAGCCAGATTAAATGGAGATTTCTGTGAGCCATTTCTTCACATGGAAGAGATAAATTCTCACATGTGCACATTGAGATGCTGATAGTGCTGTCTAGTTACGTCCATAAACAAGTTAAACAACCTAACTAGAATGTTCGGAGTGAGATGACAGTTGAGGAGCACTTTGGAACCTGTGACCATAGTTCTATTAATATTGTAATCATTGTGGAGTGAGAAAAAATGTTCCACAGGTGCTAGTTATAAATTGGGGAAAATCAAATTTTGCTGGAATTAGCCAGCAGCTTGCAGGGGTTGGTTTGAGTAGTTTGTTTGCAGGCAAAGGTACCTCTGGCAAGTGGACGTTCTTTAAATGTGAGATAACTACAGTTCAAGATCTGTCCGTTCCTGTGAGTGTGAAGAGCAAGGTTGGCAGGAATAAGGAACCCTGGATGACAAGAGACATTGAGGGTTTTACCAGAAAAAAAGCAGGCATGGCTTAGGTACAGGCAGCTGGAGTCAAGGGAATCCCTGGGATACATAGGGGATAGAAGAGTTTACTGAAGACGGGAATCAGGAGGGCAGATGACCTTGGCTGAGAAGATTTGGGTGAATCCAAAGAGATTCTTGAAGTATATTGAAGGACAAAGAATAACTAGAGAGAGACTAGGACTCCTCAAGGACCAAAGTGGACATGTATGTGCAGAATCGCATGAGTTATTTCTCCTCTGTGTTGAGCGTGGAGAAGGACATAAACCCTTGGGAATT
>NW_025213327.1:0-3407 GCF_004010195.1 Chiloscyllium plagiosum
ACATTCTCAGCAATCTATCTCCAGTCGTGAACACATTCCCAGCCATCTATCATCAACAGTGAACACATTCCCACCTGTCTATCACAGATAGTGAACACATTCCAGCTATCTATCACCAATAATGAAAACATTCCCAGCTGTCTATCGTTGATAATGAACACATTCCCAGCTATCTATCACTAATAGTGAACACAGTCCAAGCTATCTATCACCGATAGTGAACACATTCCCATTACCTACCACCGATTATGAACACATTTCCAGATATCAATCACCAACAGTAAACACATTCCCAGATATCTATCACTGATAATGAAATCATTCCCAGCTACCTTTTACCAATATGGACACATTCCCAGCTATCTTTCACACAAAAGGAACACGTTCCTAGCTATCTGTTAGCAAGAATGAACATATTCCCAGCTATATTCCACCGATAATGAACACATGCCCAGGTGTCTATCATCGATAGTGAACACATTCCCAGCTATCCATCATGAATAATGAACACACTCCCAGGTATCTATCACCATTAGCAAACACATACCCAGCTATCTATCACCAATGCTGAACCCATTCCCAGCTATCCATTACTGATAATGAACACATTCCCAGCTATTTTTCACCAATAATGATCACATTCCCAGCTATCTACCACCGATAATGAACACCTTCCCAGATATGTATCACAAACAATGAACACAATCCCAGCTATCTGTCACCAGTAGTGAACACATTCCCTGCTATCGGTCACCGATTCTGAACATATTCCCAGCCATCTATCACCAACAGTTAACACATTCCAAGTGATCTATCACCAGTAGTGAACACATTTTCAGCCATCTATCACCGATAATGAATACATTTCCAGCTATCTTTCAAAAATATTGAACACATTCCTATTTATCAATCACTAGTAGTGTGCACATTCCCAGCTGTCTATCACCGATAATGAACACATTACCAGCTATCGAACACCAATAATGAACACATTCTAAACTATCCATCATGAATAGTGAACGCATTCCCAGCTATCTATCACCAATAATGAACAAATTCCCCACTGTCTATCATTGATAGTGAACACATTCCCAGCTATCTATCCTCAATAATGATCACATTCCCAGCTATCTATCACCTATAGTGAACACATTTGGACCTATCGATCACCGATAGTGAACACATTCCCGCTGTCTATCACTGATTATGAACACATTCCCAGATATCTATCCCGATAATGAAGTCATTCCCAGCTATCTTTTACCGATAATGCACACATTCCCAGCTATCTTTCGCGGATAATGAACACATTCCCAGCTATCGTTCACCGATATTGAACACATTCCTATTTATCTATCAGCAGTAGTGAGCACATTCCCAGCCAGCTATCACTAATAATGAACACATTCCCAGTTATGTATCACTGATAATGACCACATTCCCAGATACATATCACAAACAATGAACACAATCCCAGCTATCTGTCACCTGTAGTGAATACATTCCCTGTTATCAATCTCCGATTCTGAACACATTCCAAGCGATTTATCACCAGTAGTGAACACATTTCCAGCGATCTACCACCAATAACGAACACATTCCTAGCTATCACCAATAGTGAACACATTCCAATTTATCTAGCTCCAGTAATGAACACATTCCCAGCTATCTTTCACCACTAATGAACACATTCCCAGCCATTGATGACCAATAATGAAATCATTCCCAGTTATCTTTCACCGATATTGAACACATTCCTATTTATCTATCACCAGTAGTGTGCACATTCCCAGCTGTCTATCACTGATAATGAACACATTGCCAGCTATCGATCACCAATAATGAACACATTCCAAGCTATCCATCACGAATAATGAACACATTCCCAGCTATGTATCACCAATAGTGAACACAGTCCCAGCTATCTATCACCAATAGTGAATGCATTTGGACCTATCACTGATAGTGAACACATTCCCGCTATCTACCACCGATTATGAACACATTTCCAGATATCTATCACCAACAATAAACACATTCCAACTATCTATCACCAATAATAAACACATTCCCAGCTACCTTTTACCAATAATGAACACGTTCCCAGCTATCTGTCAGCAAGAATGAACATATTCCCAGCTATATTCCACCGATAATGAACACATTCCCAGGTGTCTATCACCGATAGTGAACACATTCCCAGGTGTCTATCACAGATAGTGAACACATTCCCAGGTATCTGTCACCATTAGTGAACACATACCCAGCTATCTATCACCAATACTGAACACATTTCCAGCTATCCATTACTGATAATGAACACATTCCCAGCTATCTATCCCCAATAATGAACACATTCCCAGCTATCTATGCCCAATAATGAACACAGTCCCAGCTATCTATCACCAATAATGATCACATTCCCAGCTATCGATCACCAATAGTGAACACATTCCCAGCCACTGGCAACAGATAGTGAACACATTCCCAGTTATGTGCCACTGAAAATGAACACCTTCCCAGATATGTATCACAAACAATGAATGCAATCCCAGCTATCTGTCACCAGTAGTGAACACATTCCCCGCTATCGATCACCGATGCTGAACACATTCCCAGCCATCCATCCACAATAGTTAACACATTCCAATTTATCTATCACCAGTAGTGAGCACATTCCAATTTATCTATCACCAGTAGTGAGCACATTCCCAGCCATCTATGACCAATAGTGAACATATTCCCAGCTATCTATCAACGATAATGAACACATTCCCAGCCATCCATCACCAATAGTGAACACATTCCCATTGATCTATCACCAATATTGAACACTTTCCCAGCCATCTTTCATCAATATTGAACACAATTCCAGCTTTCACCGATAATGAACACATTCCCAGCTATCCATCATGAATAGTGAACACATTTCGACCTATCTATCACCAATAGAGTTATAGAGTCATAGAGATGTACAGCATGGAAACAGACCCCTCGGTCCAACCTGTCCATGCCGACCAGATATCCCAACCCAATCTCGTCCCACCTGCCAGCACCCGTCCCATATCCCTCCAAACCCTTCCTATTCATATACCCATCCAAATGCCTCTTAAATGTTGCAATTGTAACAGTCTCCACCAAATCCTCTTGGAGTTCATTCCATACATGTACCACTCTCAGTGTGAAAAAGTTGCCCCATAGGTCTCTTTTATATCTTTCCCCTCTCACCCTAAAACCTCTAGCACTCACTAGAACCTCTAGTTCTGGACTCCCCCATCCCAGGGAAAAGACTTTGTCTATTTATCCAATCCATGCCCCTCATAATTTTGTAAACCTCTATAAGGTCGCCCCTCAGCCTCCGACGCTCCAGGGAAAACAGCCCCAGCCTGTTCAGCCTCTCCCTATAA
>NW_025213327.1:6180-20271 GCF_004010195.1 Chiloscyllium plagiosum
TTATTAGTTTAAATCCTCCCAAGCAGTTCTAGCAAATTTCCCTGTCAGTGTATTAGTCCCCTTCCAATTTAGGTGCAATCTGTCCTTCTTGTACAGGTCACTTCTACCCCAGAAGAGGTTCCAATGATCCAAAAATGTGAATCTTTCTCCCATACACCAGCTCCTCAGCTATGCATTCATCTGCTCTATCCTCCTATTCCTGCCCTCACTAGCTCGTAGCACTGGGAGTAATCCAGATATTACTACCCTTGAGGACCTCCTTTTTAAATTTCTGCCTAACTCTCTGTAATCTCCCTTCAGAATCTCAACCTTTTCCCTTCCTATATCATTGGTTCCAAATACTGAACACATTCTCAGCCATTTATCTCCGATAATAAACACTTTCCCAACTATCTATCACCGATAATGAACACACTCCCAGCTAACTATTTACAATAGTGAACACTGTCCCAGCTATTTACCCCTGACAATTATCACATTGCCACTTATCTATCACTAATAGTGAACACATTCCCAACTATCTATCATAGATAGTGAACACATTCCCAGCCATCCACCATTGATAATGAAGACATTCCCAACAATCGGTGACTGAGAGTAAACACATTCCCAGGTATCTATCACCGACAGTGAACACCTTCCCAGATATCTATCACCGATAATTAACACATTCCCAGATATCTATCAGTGATAATGAACACATTTCCAGCTCTCTACCAGAGATAGTTAACACATTCGCAGCTATCTCTCACCAATACTGAACTCATTCCCAGGCATACACCACCGATAGTGAACATATTCCCAACTATCTGATACTGCTGATGAGCACATTTCCAGCTATCCCTCACAGATAGTGAACACATTCCCACATATCTGTCACCGATAGTGAACACATTCCTAGCTATATTTCACCAATAATGAACACATTCCCAGCTAACTATCACTGTAGTGAACACATTTACGGCTATGTTTCACCGATAGTGACCACATTCCCAGCTACCTAAGACCGATAGTGAACACATTCTCACCCATCTATCACCAATAGTCAACACATTCCCAGCTATCTATCACCGATATTGAACACATTCCCAGTGATCTATCACCAGTAGTTAACACCTTTCCAGTAATCTATCAACAATATTGCACACATTCCCAGTTATCTATCACCAATAGTGAACACATTCCCAGCCATCTATAACGAAGACATTTCAAATATCTGTCACTGATAGCGAACACATTCCCAGGTATCTATCACTGATGTTGAACACATTCTCAGCTATCTTTCACCAATAATGAACACATTCCCAGTTATCTATCACTAATAGTGAACACATTCCCAGCCATCCATCACTGATAATGAAGACATTCCCAACTATCAGTCACCGATAGTGAACACATTCTCAGGTATCTATCACCGATATTGAACACATTCCCGGCTATCTATCACCGAAAATGAACACATTTCCAGGTATCTTTTACTGAATGAACACATTCCTGGCCTCTATCACCAATAGTGAACACATTCCCAGCCATTTATGACCCAGAGTGAACACAGTCCCAACTATCTATCACCAGTAGTCAATACATTCCGAGTAATCTAGCATCGACAGTTAACACATTCCCAGACATCCATCACCAATAGTGAACACAGTCCAAGCCATCTATCACCGATAATGAACACATTCCCAACTATCTATCACCGATAATGAACACATACCCAGATATCACTCACTGATGAAGAACACATTCCCAACTATCTATCACCAATAATGAACACATTCCCAGATATCTATCACCGATAGTAAACACAATTCCAGCTATCTTTCACTGATAGAGAACACATTCCTAGCTACCTGTCACCGACAATGAAGACATTCCCAGTTGTCTTTCTCCGATATTGAACACATTCTCAGCAATCTATTACTGATAATGAATACATTATCATCTACCTATCACTAATATTTAACACATTCCCAGCCATTTATCACTGATAATGAACACATTCCCAGCTATCTTTCACTGAAATTGAACACATTCCTATTTATCTATCACCAGTAGTGAGCGCATTCCCAGTTACCTATCACCGATAATTAACACATTTCCAGCTATCAATCACCAATAGTGAACATATTCCCAGCTATCTATCACCAATAGTGAACATATTTCCACCTATCTTCCAGTGATAATGAACACATTTCCAGCTATCTATCACCAAGAGTGAACACATTCCCAGCTATCTATCACCGATAATGAACACAGTCCCAGTTATGTATCACAAACAATGAACACATTCCCAGCCATCTGTCACCCATAGTGAAAACATTCCCAACCATCTCTGGCCAATAGTGAACACATTCCCACTTACCTATCATCAATAGTGAACACATTCCCAGGCGTCTATCACCATTAGTGAACACATTCCCAGCTATCTATCACCAATAATAAACTCATTCTCAGTTATCAGCAATTGTGAACACATTCCCAGCCATCTATGACCAATAGTGAACACATTCCCAGCCATCCATCACCAATAGTGAACACATTCCAAGTAATCTATCACCAGTAGTGAACATGTTTCCAGCGATCTACCACTGACCGTGAACACATTCCCAGCTATCATCAATAGTGAACCCATTCCAATTTATCTATCACCAGTAGTGAGCACATTCCCAGCTCTCTATCACCGATAATGAACACACTCCCAGGTGTCTATCACCATCATTGAACACATTCTCAGCTATCCATCACCGAGATTAAACACATTCCCAGCAACGTATCACCGATAGTGAATACATTCTCAGTTAATTATCACCGATAACGAACACATTCACAGCTATCTTTCACCACTGATGGACACCTTCCCAGCCATTATCACCAATAGTGAACACATCTGGTTGGCATGGACGGATTGGACTGAAGGGTCTGTTTTCATGCTGTACATCTCTATGACTCTATGACATTCCCAGCCATCTATTACCAAAACTGAACATATTCTCAGCTATCTATCACCAGTACTGAACACATCCCCAGCCATCCATCACCAAAAGCGAAGACATTCCAAGCTATCTATCACCAACAGTGAACACATTCCCAGCAATCTTTTGCCAGCAGTGAACACATTTCCAGCTGTCTATCACCAATAGTGAACACATTCTCAGCTATCTATCACCAATAATGTACATATTCCCAACTATATATCACTGATAGAAAGCACATTCCCAGCTATCTATCCCTGATAGTTTACACATGCCTGGCTACCTTTTACTGATAATGAACACATTCCCAGCTATCTATCACTTAGTAAGAACACATGTGTAATTGAAAAGAAATACACTTGCAGTTATCTGTACTTGAAATAGAACACATTCCCAGTCAGGTATAATTCATGTAAAATATACTTACAGCCATCTATGCCCAATTATGATCAAACTTGCAGTTATCTATTACTGATAACAGCTCCTGTTCTCTCTTACTGATGTTAAACAGATTTCTTGCTGCCTATAATATATTAGGAGCATACTCAGTTTTCTATACCTAAAAAAGAACACACTGCAGCTAGCTATTACCCTCAGGATTTTAGGCCTGGTACGGACACACTCCCAGGTCTCTGTTCCAGCATTTGTCACCCATAAGGAACACATGCCTGACATCTGCCAGCGAATAGGAACATTCTTCAATCTACCTGGCATTGATAAAGAACACATTCGAGCTGGTGAATACAGCTAACTGTTACTGACAAAGAACACACAACAATCTGTTGCAAATGAGGAACATGCACCCACATATCTCAGGATGATCCAGATACACATCCATCTGTCACAGATAAAGAACACATTCTCATTTAACTGGTACTGAGAAGGAACACACTCCCAGCTCTCTGTTACTGATAAAGAACACAGTCCTTGCCATCTGTTACTGGAAAGGAATATATTTCAATCCATAAGTTTCTGATGAGAAATACACTCTAGATATTTGCAACCAATATAAGTATGTCACAGGTCTCTCTCACTGATAAGGGACACCTTTCCAGCTTTCAGCAATTCAAAGGAAATATTCTCGTGTATTATTAATAAAGAACACTGTGTAATTTCTATTACTGATAAAGAACACACTACAGTTGATCTTTGGCTGGTAAGGAGCACCCTCCTAGCTATCGGAACTCCCAAGTATCTGTAAATGATCTGGAGTCACTGATAAATAACACGGGTCCACCTGTCGCTAAATAGGAACAGAATTCCAACCACCAGTCAATGGTAAGGAACATCCCTACTATCCTTAACGAATAGCAAACACACTCTTAGTTTTTTTGACACTGATAAAGTAGAGTTTCAGTTATCTATCACTTGATAGGAGCACATTCACAACCGTCTGTCACTGATATTGAACACACTATCAGCTATTTATTATTTTGAAGGAACAGACTGAAAGCTGTCTATCTAAAGGAACACACTCCCAGGTGGGTCTGTAACTGATAAAGAACACATTCTCAGCTATTTGTAACTCATAAGAAAGATACTTCCAACCACATGTCACTGATCATGGATACATTTCCATCTATTTGCCATTGATAAGGAATACTTCAGAGTTAGCCATTACAGATTAGTATCTCACTCTCAGCTATCTGTTACTGAAAAGGCACATAATGTCATCTTTTTGTTATTGATGAGGAACATACTGATAAAAAAACACATTACAATTAATCTTTGACTGATCAAGAACATACCCCAAGCTATTAGAATTCCAAGTTATCTGTAAGTGATATGGATGAGATTACATCAGAGAGGATGCAGAGGCGAGTCTCCAGGATGTTGCCTGGGATGGAAAGTCTCAGTTGTGAGCAGAGAATAGATAGGCTGGGTTTGTTTCTCCCTGGAGCAGAGGAGGCTGAAGCGGATCGGATTGAGCTTTACAAAATGACGAGAGGCATAGATAAGATAGATCGTGTGAATCTTTTCCTTATGGCAGCTGTGTATCAGAGCAGAAGGCATAAGTTTAAGACGAGGAAAAGCTTTCTGATCCAGAGGTTTTAGAAACATGGAAAGTGCTGATGAGAGGGTAGTGGAGGCACATTCTTTCATAACATTTAAGATGCAAGTGCATGAGTGCGTCAAATGCTACAGCACAGTAGGCCACGGACCAAGTACAGGTAATTGGAGTTAATATGGTTTAATATGTGTTGGTTGGCAGGGACACAGTGGGATGAAGGGCATTTTTCTGTGCTGCACAACTCTGTACACCCAGACATCTCTGGATGATACATCTATCTGTCACAAATAAGAAACACATTCCCAGATATCTTTTGTTGATAAGGAACAAAGAGCATTCCTGAAAAGAAACACAGTCACTGAAAAATTGTACAACTCCTGTTATCTGCTGCTGTCTGACATTGGCAAAGAACACACATGCAGCTTCTCTGTGGCTGATAAAGAACACACTCCCAGCTCCCTGTCACTGTTAAAACACACACTCCCAGCTCTCTGTGACTGATAAAGAACACACTCCCAACTCCCTGTCACTGATAAGGAACACACTCCCAGCTCTCTGTCTCTAATAAAGAACACACTCCCAACTCCCTGGCACTGATATGGAACACACTCCCAGCTGTCTGTCACTAATAAAGAACACACTCCCAGCTCCCTATCACTGATAAAGAACACACTCCCAACTCCCTGTCACTCATTGATTAAAAACAACACTCTCCTAGCTCTCTGTCACTGATAAAAAACACACTCCCAGCTCCCTGTGACTGATAAAGAACACCCTCTCAGCTCCCTGTCACTGATAAAAACACACTTCCATCTCTCTGTCACTGATAAAGAACACATTCCCAGCTCCCTGTCACTGATAAAAACACACTCCCAGCTACCTGTCACTGATAAAGAACACACTCCCAGCTCCCTGTCACTGATTAAAAACACACTCCCAGCTCTCTGTGACTGATAAAGAACACACTCCCAGCTCTCTGTGACTGATAAAAACACACTCCCAGCTCTCTGTCACTGATAAAGTGTACACTCCCAGCTACCTGTCACTGATAAAGAACACACTCCCAGCTCTCTATCACTGATAAAATGCACACTCCCAGCTACATGTCACTGATAAAAACACACTCCCAGCTCTCTGTGACTGATAAAGAACACACTCCCAGCTCTCTGTCACTGATAAGGAACACACTCCCAACTCTCTGTCACTGATAAGGAACACACTCTCAGCTTTCTGTCACTGATAAAGAATACACTCCCAGCTCTCTGTCACTGATAAAGAACACACTCACAGCTCTCTGTCACTGATAAAGAATACACTCCCAGCTCTCTGTCACTGATAAAGAACACACTCACAGCTCTCTATCACTGATAAAGTGCACACTCCCAGCTACCTGTCACTGATAAAGAACACACTCCCAGCTCTCTGTCACTGATAAAGAATACACTCCCAGCTACCTGTCACCGATAAAGAACACACTCCCAGCTACCTGTCACTGATAAGGAACACATAATTAGCTTTATGTCTTTGATAAGGAGCACATTAGCTTCTATCTGGGCCTGATAATTTACACTCTTCCAGATACATGATACTGATATGAACATAAGCAAAGGTAATTGTAAGCAATATTGAATAGGTTCTTGCTTCTGTTACTGATAAAGCACATAATGCCAGCTATCTATCACAGATAGGAGCAGATTCCCAGATATATGATATGGTCCAAACGTGGGCAAATGGGTCTAGTTATGTTTGGGAACATGGTCAGCGTGGTGTATTTGGACCGAAAGGTCTGTTTCCATGATGTATGACTGTATGACACATACCACACTCCCAACAATCTCTAAGTGTTACTGATTACACTGCCAACTAGCTGTCACTATTAAGAACCAGACACACACAATCTGTCACTGATGAAGAATGTACTCCCCTCAATTGGTTACTGATAACGAATATACTTCCAAATTTCTGTTACCGAGAGCACACTTTCAGCTCTCTGTAATTCCCAGATAACTAAATGATAGGAATATACTCCCAGCTATCTGTCACCAGTTAAGGAATAAATTCCCACCTATCTATCACTGATAAGAAATGCATCATCAGCTATTTGTTCCTGATAAAGAGGACACCCTTGTTATCGTCACTGATTTTCTCCCCCAGCATGCTACCACCCCTCCCAACTATAGCATAAACGCTGCCCCTCCACACGTCACTTCAGCTCTGATGTAGAGTCATCTAGTTTTGTAACTTTAGCTTGCTCCCCCTCTTTCTATGGAAGCTGTCTGACCTGCTGTGACCTCCAGCATTTATTGTTTACAGATATCTACAGTGTGTGTTTTATCAGTGATGCATGGCTGGAAGTGTGTTTCTTATTAGTTAGAGAGAGCTGGGTGTGTGTTCCCTTTCACTGACTGATAGCTGAAAGGATGTTCCTGTCTGTGGGATGTAGTTGGGCGCAAGTTTTTTAATGCTTTCTGCTACTGATACTATAGTGTGTTGGGGGAGAAAAGATGTTGATTGTTCAGATTAAGTGTTCAGAATGTGTGAATGGCAGAACAATGGTGTGTCTAACTGTCGGACTGGGAAGAACAGACAGTCCCACTGGGGTGGGGGGTGGGGAGAGAGGACATGGTGACAGAGAATGTAACAGGTACAGCTAAAAGAAAGGGAAGAAATGGGAGATGATTCACAATCAGAAGGTGAACTCACTATTAAGTCCAGAAGGCTGTAAAGTGCCTAGGCTGAAGATGAGATGTTGTTCCTCCAGCGTGCGTTGTGACTCACTGGAACACTGCAACATGCCAAGGACAGACAAGTGGGCATGCGAGCAGGGCACTGTGTTAAAATGACTGGCTATGGGAAGGTCAGGGTCATGCTTGAGCACAGACTGAAGGTGTTCTGCAAAGTGGTCACCCTGTCTGTGTTGGTTTCTCCAAAGTAGAGTAGGCCACACTGAGTGCAGCGAATGCAATAGACTAGATTGGTGAAGCTGAAAATGTGTTGCTGGAAAAGCGCAGCAGGTCAGGCAGCATCCAAGGAGCAGGAGAATCGACGTTTTGGGCATGAGCCCTTCTTCAGGAATATTTAAGAATGTGGCCTAAGAGCTTCTGGGCAGAGGAGATGACCTGGGGTGTGCAGTGAGAGAGGGACTCACTGAAATCCTTGTAGAGGGAGGAAGAGAGCTTCTTCAAGGAATCCTTGTAAGAGGATTCACCGTAGGTTAAAATCAACTAGGAGAAAGTGAGGACTGCAGATGCTGGAGATCAGAGCTGAAAATGTGTTGCTGGAAAAGCGAATTCCTGAAAGGAATTCTCCTGCTCCTTGGATGCTGCCTGACTTGCTATGCTATTCCAGCAACACATTTTTAGCTCTGATCTCCAGCATCTGCAGTCCTCACTTTCTCCTATATTGGTGGAGGTACAGGTGAAATGCTGCTTCACTTGGAAAGACTGTTTCGACCCTTGGATGGTGAGCAGGGAGGAGGTGAAGGGTCAGGTGGTGCACCTTCTGCACTTACATGGGAAGGTGCGGTGGGTCATGGGGGATTGGGTGGGGGGGTTGGAGCGGGGAGTGCAAAGGCTGGTGGTATGAAAAGTGGGGACAAGGGGACCCCTCCACACATCAATTCTGATAAAGAGTCATCTGAACTCGAAATGTTAGCTTGCTGTTGCTCCATGGATGCTGACAGATCCACTGTGATCTCCAGCGTTTGTTGTTTTCAGTACAGATTCCAGCATCGGCAGTAATTTGCTCCTCCAGATACCTGTCACTGATTAAGATTACACTTCCATCTAATTGTGATTGATAAGAAACACAGTCCCATCTGGCTGTCCCTGATCAAGAGCACATAAGTGGGTATCTGGAGGTGATAGAGATGCATATTCATCTCTCTATCATTAACTCATCTTTGTATAATTCACAAAGAACATACTCACAGCAATCTATTACTGCATAGAAACATACTCTACAGGTTTCTGCAACTCATAAAGAACACCTTCCCAGCTACCTGTAACTCCCAGGTATCTGAAGTGATATTGACACTCGCCCAGCTACCTGTATCAGAAAAGGAATACATTCCCAGCTATCTGTAACTGACAATCAAAGCTTATTGTGTGTTCTTTCTGACACAAGAAACACAGTTCTAGCTGTTCACAGCTGATAAGAAACACACTCCCATCTATCTGTCACTGATCAGGGAAACACTCCCAGGTATCTGTAACAGACATAAACACAAACTCAGCTTTCTGTCACTGATAAGCTATTGCTGGTAAAGAACATACTCCTTTCTATCTGTCACTGATAAAGAACACAACCCCAACTATCTGTACTGATAAGGAAGATACTCCCAAATATCTCTTAATGATAAACAACCTACTCCCTCACTCTCTGTTACTGATAGCTAGTGCTTCCAAATAAACCTTTTGTTCTATAACCTGGTGTTGTGTGATTTTTGACTTTGTCCACCCCAGTCCAACACTGGCATCTCCAAATCATGACTGATAGATTGAACTGTGTTCTCTATCTGCCACTGAGAAGCAAGACAGTTCCAGCTAACTGCTACTGATCAGCAACACATTTTTGACTATCTCTGACTGATAAGGAACACAAGCCCACTGTTCCAACTATATGTCTCTTAATATGAACTTGCTCCCACATATCTTATTTATAGCAAACATATTCCTAGCGATCTGTCAGTGATAAGGAATACATTCCCACCTATCTGGCATTGACAACGAACGCACTTCCAGCTCTCTGTCACTGAAGTGGGATATCGTCTCCAATTATCTGTTGCTGATAAAGAGCAGGTTGCTGGCTATCTATTACTGCGAAGGAACATACTCCAACTATCTGTCACTGATAATGAACATAAACACAGGTCTCCAATACAGATAAAGAACACATCACAATACCATCTGCTACAAAGAATAGAGAGATTAATACTCCCAGCTATCTGTAACTGTTACTAAACACAAACCCAACTCTCTGTGACTGTGAATGAACACACTTCCAGCTATCTGTCATTGATATAAAACACATAGCCAGCTATCTGTCAGTGATAATGAATCCACTTGCAGCTATCTGCCAGTGTTCCCATGTCTCATTAACTGATACACTCTCAGCTATCAGTAACTGTTAGCAAGTATGTGCTGAGCTAACTGTAACTGTTAGTGAACACAGTCCTAACTCTCCTCCACTAATAACAAACAGATTTCCAGAAATCTATCACTGATAAGGGATATACTTCCAGCTGTTATAGACCAAGCCAGACCCCCCTCAAAATATTTTCAGAAGGTAGCCTAGACCTTCACTTTTTTTAATTTTAAAGACAGATGTGAAGCACGAATCTCAGGTATAATGCAACCTGTCAAACCATTCAGTTTTAAGCAAGACAGAATTTATTTAAACAAAGCAGTAGAAACATGAACCAAGAAAATGGAATTTAGAAAACCTTAACTATTGGAAAACTTAAATGACCTGATACAGCACCTATTACTAATTACCTGCTCCAATACAGTAACATCCCATAAACACACCCCATTGTAAATTCAAACACAGATTCTTATAGGCAGGAGGGAATAACATCTAGAGAGAGATTTCAGAGAAAGTCAGGAGGAATTCTTTACTGAAGCTTGCAATTCTTCTGTACTTGCATATCTTGTGATTGCTACAGCTAAAACAAACTAGAAGAAACCTGAACTGGGAGAACTGGCCGCTCCCCTTTCATTATTAAACTGTTAAGTATCCGAGACTCTTCAGCACCTCTGCTTTTACAACCTCTCTTCTAAAAAGCCAAGGACAAAATAACCTTTTTAAAATGGCAACATCTTCACACAGCATCTGAAACTGAAATGTAACACCACCAATTCTTTGTTACTGAAGAAGAACACTCTCAGCTACTTCCAGAAGGCCTTTGACAAGGTGCTGCTCAGGAGGCTGTTAAGTGAGATAAGAGCTCATAGTGTTAGGAGCAAGGTACTGTTAGAGGTTTGGCTAATTGGCAGAAGTCAGAGTATGGGGATAAAGGACTCTTTTTCTGGATGGCACCTGGTGCTTATTGGAGTCCCACAGCGGTCAGTGTTGGGTCACAACAATTCATACATTCTGCATTAACAATCTGGATGAAAGAACTGAGGTCATTGTTGCTAAGTTTGCAGATGATACAAGATGGGGCAGGTAGTGTTGAGGAAGCAGGGAGGCTGCAGAAGGATCTGGAGAGTCTAGGAGAGTAGGCAAAGAAATGGCAGGTGGAATACAATGTGGGAAAGTGTGAGATTGTTTTTAATTGATGCGTGGGACCTGGCTGGCCAGCATTTATGACTCATTCTTTGTTTTGAATTGAATGGGTTACTAGGTCACTTCAGACAGGAGTTGAGAGTCAACCACATTGCTGTAGGTCTGGAGTCACATGTATGCCAGACGAGGTGAGGATGGCAGATTTCCTCCCCTGAAGGACCTTAGTAAACCAGATGGGTTTTTCTGACATTTAAAAATTGTATTGTGGTCATCAGTAGATTCCTTATTCCAGATTATTATTGAGTTCAAATTCCATCATTTGTCATGGCAGGATTTGGGCCTAGGTCCCAAGAATGTTAGTTGAGTTTCTGGATTAATAGTCCAGAATAACACCACTAAGCCATTGCTTCCCAGTTAGGCACAGTGATAGGAATAACAGAGGCATTCCTGAAGAAGGGCTAATGCCCGAAACGTCGATTCTCCTGTTCCCTAGATGCTGCCTGACCTGCTGCGCTTTTCCAGCAACACATTTCCATCTCTGATCTCCAGCATCTGCAGACCTCACTTTCTCCATAACAGAGGCATAGGCTATTTTCTAAAAGGGAAGAGGCTTCTGAAATTCGAAGCTCAAAGGGACTCAGAGTTCTAGTTCAGGATTCTCTTAAGGTTAACATGCAGCTTCAGTTAGCAGTTACGAAGGCAGTGTTAGCATTCATTACAAGGTGGTGAGAACACAAGAGCAGAGATGTACTGCTGAGGCTATGTAAGGCTCTGGTCAGATCACATTTGGAATATTGTGAACAGTCTTGCACACGGATGATCCTAGGAATGAAGGGTTTGTCATATGAGGGTGGTTGAGGACCCTGGCTCTGAACTCAATGGAGTTTGGAAGGATGAGGAGAATCAGATTGAAACTTACAAAATACTGAAGGTCTAGATTGAGTGGACATGGAAAAGATATTTCCATCAGTCGGAGAGACTAGGATCTGAGGGGACAGCCTCAGAGTGAAGGGACAAGCCTTAAGAACCGAGATGAGGATGAATTTCTTCAGCCAGATGATAGCAAATCTGTGGCCTCATCGCACAGAAGGCCGTGGATGCCAAGTCATTGAACGTATTTTAGACGGAGATAGAATGTTTCTTGATTTTTAAGGGGTCAAGGGTTATGGGAAGAAAGCAGGAGAATAGGGTTGAGAAACAAACCAGCCATGATCAAATGCATAGCAAAATTGATGGGCTGAATAGCTTAATTCTGCTCTTATATCTTATGGTCTAATGTCTTGTTACTGAAAAGGAACCTACTCCTTGCACTCTGTTACTGATAAAGAATACTCAACCAGTCACGTGTTCTTGCCGAGACATGCAATTACAGCTCTGGATTATTTGATTTAATGTCATACCACATGTTGCCACTGGTTAATATCATATGACCTTTGATAATGAACACTGTTCCAGCTATCTGTCACTGATAAAGAATGTATGTCCCTGTATCCGTCATTTATTAGGAATACTCTCCCAGGTATCTTGGATAAGGAACACATTCCCAACCATCTGTCATTGAAAAAACACACTCCCAGCTATTTGTGTCTGAGAAGGAACACATTCTTACTTACCTGTTACTGATAGGGAACATACTTTCAATTCTCTGTTACTGAAGAAGAACACACTCTCAGGTATCTATAACTCATAAGGTAATGAAACATAGTGATCGATTCCTACAAAAGAACAACTCCCAGTTATCTGTACATCCAGGTATCTATAAGTGGTAAAGACACAATCGTATCTATCTGACACAGGAAAGGAATACATTCCCAGTTCTTTGTCAATGACTAAAAATACACTCTTAGCTATCTGTAACTGGTAAGGAACGAGATCTCAGCCATCTGTTACTGATAGGATCACAACCCCAGCTATTTGTTTTTGTTACAGAACACTCCCCCCAACTGTGGGTATCTGATAACCAAATCACTCTGATCTATCACTGATAAGGAACACAGTCCCAACTACCTGAAACTGAAAATTAACACAGATCCAACTATCCATTATAGAGTCACACAACATGGAGACTAACCAGTTAGTCCAACTCGTCCATGCCAACAAAAGATATCCTAAATTAATCTAATTCCATTTGCCAGCATTTGGCCCACATCCCTCCAAACCCTTCCTATCTGTGTATCCATCCAGATGCCTTTTAAATGTTGTAATTGTACCAGCTTCCACCACTCCCTCATTCGATACACGCACCACCCTCTGCGTGAAAAAGTTGCCCCTTTGGTCCTGTTTAAAACTTTAACCTCTCACCCTAAACCTATACCCTCTAGTTCTGGACTCCCCCACCTCAGGGAAAATACCTTGTCTGTTCACCTTATCTACACCTCTCATGATTTTATAAACCTCTACAAGGTCACCCCTCAGCTTCTGATGCTGCAGGGAAAACAGCCCCAGACTATTCAGCCTCTTCCTGTAACTCAAACTCTCCAGCCCTGGCAACAAGGTGGCACAGTGGTTAGCACTGCTGCTTCACAGTGCCAGAGACCCGAGTTCAATTCTCATTGATAAGGAACACAATCCCCCCTTTTTCTCATTGATATAGAACACAGTCCCACCTTTGTCTCATTCATACGGAACAAAATCCCACATTTATCACATTGATAAGGAACACAATCCCACCTTTTTCTCATTGATGAGGAGCACAGTCCCACCTTTTGCTCACTGACACGGAACACAATCCCACCTTTTTCTCATTGATACGGAACACAGTCCCACCTTTTTCTCATTGATAAGGAACACAACCCCCCTTTTTCTCATTGATGAGGAGCACAGTCCCACCTTTTTCTCATTGATAAAGAACACAATCTCACCTTTTTCTCATTGATA